>NC_092213.1:66011158-66020666 GCF_043381705.1 Parasteatoda tepidariorum
TGGGAAACATCCCAAAGGATGAGAGAGAATTTTTTTTATTCTTTTTCATTTAGTTTTTTAGATATTATTTTAATTGCAAAATTCCTTAAACGGTAACTAGTTTAATAATCGAAAAAGCACAATATTCATTTTAGAGTAACCATATTGACACCATAGAGTTGAAATACTATCTCAACTATATATAGTTGACACAGGTGACACATATATGCTTGACACAGGCGGAAAATCTCAAGAACCATTCCTACTGTATAAAAAATATTTTCTTTTATGGTTTTTGGTTATGAGAATAAGAAACTGATTAGCGAAATATATTTTCCGACGAAGAATTTACTACTAATAAGGTTTTGTTTGAGTTTCCATCAAATTGGCAAATGTTGTTTTTTCGCATACAGCGTGAATATCTCTATTGACCAAGCAAGAAAAACCACGTGGGTTAAATTTTCTTTGTTACGTAGCCCATTGTCTTTACAAACATTAACTACATGCTTTATAAACCAATTGAGGTGACGTACAAATATTTATGACTCACATTATAAAAATAAATTGGATGTTGTATGTCACATGGTGATTTAAACGTATAAACGTATTATAACAATTAAACGTAACGAATTAAACGTATAAACGAATTATAAAATTATAACATGACAAGCCTTAAGGCTTGTCATGTTATAATTTTATCTTATATTCGTCTTTGAACAGCCAACCCAGATAATAATAATACTATATAAATAAAATTAATACATGAAATAATTATGTGTGTTCATTTTGAAAATACTTACAATTTTTATTAAATGCACATTTTACACAATTAAAAGGCATTATGTAAAATTAAAAAAAAATATTTGATCAATTCATTTTCATAGCATCACTAGATGCAAATGAATATTTTTGCAATATGTAATAAAGATGGACTATGTTTTTATTTTTCTCGTTACACGTAAAAAATAGGTTAATTTAATTTTGATCTGTTCCTCAGAAACATCACTTCAAATTAAACTCGGACATAAATTTGAATGAAACAATCTTAAGGGAATATATTTTTCTGCAATATTGACTAAATTTTTTTTAACGTGATATTCTATGTAATGTAATAAGTCACGGGACGGGCCTTGTTCTGTTGCTGCCTAAGAAATTCATTTGGCTAGAAATGTCAAGCTACATATTTTGCTGATTAAATCTCTGTTAGTATTTCTCAAATAGAACTATATGAAAATGCTGGCTATTTCGGTTAGAAAACCTAAATTAATAGAAAAAAAAATTCCATATCATTATTATGTTCTTAAGCATCCTCATGTTTCCAGAAAACCTTATTAATAATATGTTTTGGTTACATTATAGCGAATGCAATATTTAATTTGAATGTAATCCCAAAAATATTTCTAAATGAAGCAAATTTAAATACATTATGTATACCAGCGATAATGAACTAGTATTAAAGTTAGATTCAGGTTAAAATTTTTGCTATTTATTTGCTAGACAAGCTTGAAATGCAATATACCAGCGAAAAAAAAAAAAAAAAAACCAGCATGATCTAGCAAAAATATTTGCTTGTACCAGCAAAATTACTAGTATGTCATGGTATGTATTGGTACACTTTATTTGCTTGTCTAGCATACAGATACCAGCTTGTGTTGCTGGAATATCTTGCTAGTCTAGCAACAATCACGGTCATTACTTGCTAGTTTTCTGTGCTATTCCAGCATGAGAATTCTACTATCGGTTGCTAGGAATTTTTGCTATTCCAGCAAGAGAATTCTACCATCCGTTTCAAGGAATTTTTGCTATTCCAGCATGAGTTTGAAATCAACATATTTTTGTTGCTGGTACCAGTCTGAATTTTGATGAGCATGCATGAATTTTGCCTTATATGAGACTTAATAAATACACAAAATATTTTTGGAATGATAACAACAAAGTGGAACAGTTTTTACCGCTTTTTCCAACTAAAGATAAAGTCTGTATGGTTTTTACTTTTAACACATAACCATCTGTCTAGTACCAGCATGAATTTTGACGTGGGATGTCAACCTTCATCTATGAAAAGGTACCCCACCGTAGATGCGAGTTAACGTGTATGCTTATATACTAGTGAATTGGTATTATATTTTTGTAGTGGTAGAAACGTTACAGTACTCCCTCACCAGAATTTTATATGTGATCGAATTTAATGAACGGATACCACTAGTTGATTCATTGCTGTTTTGTGAGAATCGGGAGAGCTGTATTAATATCACCCTACTTTTGCTGATCGTGGAGTTGTATTAAGATCACGGTCGTGGTTTCTCCTGCGGTGCCATTAGCAGTCGAATGTATGCAGGCTGACGTTGTGTGTGATCAAGACGAGACTGAGTAGCAACAGTGCGAGTAGGTGGATAATGTCGCAGTCACAAGCAGCAAGTCAACTGTTCAGTGTGGACCATCCATCGAAATAGGCGTAAACATGTCTTATACACTAGTGAATTGGAATTATATTTTTGTAGTGGTAGAAACGCCACACTCATTAAACTTTAAAGGCTCTATATCTTAAAATGAATGAAAATTCAAAATGACACTATTCATATAAGGCCTTCACATATCTGTCATTCTTGAGAATAAGTTCATCAAGCATTTTATTTCAAAAGCCAAACCAAGGATTGATTTTTTGGAGTCGATATTATTGTAAAGTGTTTAAGAGAGAGCTTTCACAGCATATTTTGATAAGCAGACTTTTTAAATTACACAGGTTAAACTTCACACTTACTTCTCCCCTTAGTTTACAACATATTGAACAGAGTGCTTGATAAAATATATTGAATGATACGACAATATACACACGTAGCTTAATTTTTCACTTATAAACATTTCGACATTTTTAAAACATCATTTAATAGAAAATCATTAAAGTTATACTCTTATTTTATGAAAACAGAATATATGTACACGAGCAAGAAATTTAATTCCAAATAAAATAGAAATACTGGAAAAGGCGTGGTATAATTAGTCATAAAATAATACATCTAGTGAATGTCCATCTTTACTGACTATTTTTTATGGAATTTTCAATCACGGATTAGCGCACATGTATTTCATTTTATAACCGTCGTTGAGCAGCCGACCCACTTTTAACCTCAATGTTCAATGCAGTCGTGGAATTTTGACTCCTGGCTCAAGTATTGGAAGAAATTAGCCTTCATAGAGGACTTTTTGATGGAACTAACCCGCATTTGTGCTACATGAAGAGGAAGGTGCATATTTTGCATCGACCATCGCTGGAATTCGAACCTGAGTCACATCATTTAAAGGCGAGTGCTCTATCCTCTGAGCCACCACAGCTCCAGCATAATTGTAGTTCAATCTCAATGCTACAATGACTAAAAAAACTCCTACAAGATTTTGGCAGTCGTAAATTTATTGACATACAACTTTGTTAGCGCCATATTTGGACTTTAAAAAACCACCATTAAATGTTGCAACACCATTTAGAATTTTAAAAAAATTTATAGACAGCCTAATTGATTTTAAGATTTTCCGATACCTTATAGATTTGAAATCTAACTTTACACAAGATTTTATAGCTTTGTTGCAATAGAAAATAAGCTAAGTATATGATATAAAAAACACTTACCTTTATAATAGTTCACACATGGGCCATAGATGGACCAAATGTGGCCCAAGAGAGTCGGGTGCTTGACAACCAAATCTATATCAATCCACAAGTATCAAAAAGACATAAACCTTGTAGATAAAGATGGCACATTTCGCACAAAAAATTATGAGTTTACAATGTACGCCGTGAGATAAAAGCAAGGCGAGGAAAATAATTTCTTGACACTTTGGCTGCTTACCAGCAAAAAGCGAGAATTATTCTATGGGGGGAGATTGAATGGGGTTTTGAGCAACCGAATGACTCGTATATTATGCACAGAAGAGAAAAAATGTACCAGAGGTAATATGCAATATCTCGCTTTAATGTGAGAAGGCTTGATGTTGTCGGTAATTTGTCAACGAACATTTGTTCTAAGAAAGAAATTCTATAAACAAAGTTTATATTATTGAGGCTATTTTGAGAACAGTTGGCATGATTTAAATCCCAATTTTAAATGACTTCATTTTTTTTTTAAAACTTGATTTAACTAAAATTTTTTTTCTTTTTTTGTAAAAAAAATTATTGATCGTAAAAAATATTTTTATGTAAAATTATTTATAAATAATATTTTTAAGGCTGTTCAGTCTGATTATGATAATATTGGAAGTCTTACAGAATAAGAGAGTCATAAGTCATATAGATAAATAATGAGAGGGTAATTATGCATAATTATCATCAGGCAAATTATTATTTAATGTTCAACATTACTAAAAATAAGTAAATGAATAAATAAATTAGACGAGTCTGAAGTTTGATTTCATTGATATTGAAAGTTTTATTCTGAGAAATAAAGAGAGGGTAATTATGCAAATTGTACTCAGGTATATTATTAGTTCAACATAAACTAAAAATAAATGAATAAATAAAATAGACAAGTCTGAAGTTAGATTTCAGTGAAATTGAAAATTTTATCAATAAAAGTATGGAGAGGGTAGTTATGCAAATTACACACAATTATCCTCAGGCAAATTATTAGTTAATTTTCAACATAAACTAAAAATAAATAAATGAATAAATAAAATAGACAAGTTTGAAGTTTAATTTCAGTGATATTGAAAATTTTATCTTGAAAAATAATGAGAGGGTAATTATGCAAATTATACATAATTATCCTCAGGCAAGTTATTATTTAAAATTCAACATAAACTGAAAATAAATAAATGAATAAATAAAATAGAGACAAGTCTGAAGTTTGATTTCGTTGATATTAAAAGTTCTTATACAGAGAAATAATGAGGGAGTAATTATGCAGCAATTTATCATTTAATGTTCAACATAAACGAAATAATAAATAAAATAGGCAAGTCTGAAATTAGATTTCATTGATATTGAAATTTTTATCCAGAAAAATAATGAGAGGGTAATTACGCAAATTATGCATAATTATCCTCAGGCAAGTTATTATTTAAAATTCAACATAAACTAAAAATAAATAAATGATTAAATAAAACAGAGACAAGTCTGAAGTTTGATTTCATTGATATTGAAAGTTTTATCCAGAGAAATAATGAGAGAGTAATAATGCAAATTATGCAGAATTATCTTTATGCATAATAAATTATGCATTATTACTAAGTAGTAATTATGCAAAATTAAGCATAATTATTATTGAATGTTCAACATAAACTAAAAAACAAATAATAAATAAATAAAATAAGTCCAAAACTGCAAAAGTTATTCCTATGATGTATTTGAATAGCCTTTAAGCGAATTTTCAAATTTAAACAAGTAAGTTACTAGGTTTTATTTAATCAATTACTATTACCAACTTGAATAACCTAGTACATGAAGTATACTTAACTTAGTTAATTTTGAGTTCTACTAAATTAGTAAGTAAAGTATACTTTTAAGTCAGCTTTCTTTAGTTTTAGCATTTTGGAGGAAAAAAGTAACGCTCAGGTGGCGACTAGTAAACAATTTTTTAATCGCAATTTGTTATATTTATTCACCCTGTGACCAATAATTACTTATTTTTGACCTATATTTCGAGATACACAAAAAAAATAACTGTCGACATTTTTGAAGTGTTATATTATTAGGAAGATCTCTTAATTAAACCTAAAATTAAAAACATGTTGCAATGGTGAACTGCTGTCCAAGAATTACTAAGTTTTCAGCAGTCTTCTTTATTTTGAGCTTCTTAAAAAAAAGCAGGAAAATAACACGTGTCCTTTTTTATTTTATAAATAACGGAAGTGACGTTATTCACGTTAAGATGCGGAGAAATTCGGTTTGTTTTTATAAAATATTTTGCACTATCCCAACATGTGCAGTTTCCTTTATGAAGGCCTTAGAATAACAATTTTTCACACAACCGAAGGATATTTTTAGTTGTTTAGCTTTACGATAAGAATCAAACAGGCCCAAAAGATTTTTTTTCTTGGGGGGGGGGGAGCTTGTCGAAATATAACAATGTTCTCCACGAAAAAATAAATTTAAAAAATAGAAAAAACATTTAAAAAGCATTATATTATTTTTAATTGCTTGAAGTTTGAAAAATATAGCGTAAAAATGTAACAGAAAAATTTAGATGTTTCTTAATCTTCGAGTTTACCCTTGGATGCAGAATTTTTATTCAACATATTTTTTAAACTTTTTTCATTATTTTTTATTAATTTAGGTTTAAGTAAGCGAAAGATATTATATTTAGTATTTAATTATTATATGGTTTTGAAATACAGTGTAAAACGCTGATGTCTTTTTCTACATTAAAAGTAAAATCTTCCAAACACGGCTCACTTTCAAACAATAGTTTTTCAAATTTGCTCTTATTTGCAGCCACTATTTATATCTAAGAGAAACGGATGTTCAAAATGAAGATAAAGCAAAGGAAGATTACAGACATATAAAAAAAGGGGCGGAAGGAAAAATAATAATGAAAAAAATAACAAACAACTGGGGGAAAAAGAAAAAAAAGGATAAAAATTTTTTTAAAAATCCGGAAAATAAAAGATATAATCTTTTTATCAGCCCACACGATTATATCCGCAAAAAAGAGTGCTTTTTGATATTGTATCAATATAGCCAAAGCAAAATATATTAATACAATAGTGTAATAAGGAGCACTCAATTTTTTTTTTACAAAAGTTACAACAAATAAAATAGAACACAATAAATAAAAATAACACGTAAAAACAGAAAATAAAGTAAAAGAAAAAGAAAAAACAGAACAAAACAGAATCTATAAAGCAAGTAGCGAATTTAAATGTACTTACAAGAACGGGAAATTTTTCAAGAATGATTTAACAAATATTTTTCTCCAACTATATTGATAAATTAAGAGAAAATAGTACATAATTCTAAATTGATTCTAACATAGTTTTTCACTGAACATTTAATTTATACAGAATGTCCCGTAATCCCCCTCATTAATATATATTCTTAGAATCCTTTTAAGAAATGAAACAAAAAATAATCAAAAACGGGGATACAACTAAACGTAGAGTAACAGCTCGCGTTTACATTGTTCTTATAATAAAAGTTATATCTTACTTAAGAATAGCCAACTTAATCCTAAGCATTTAAAAGAAATACAATATTTATAAAGAGCATATTTTTATCCATTTACAACTCTTATATTTTAACACTCCATTCATGTGGGAAAAATCTTCTACATCGTTTAAAATGTGTTTCGTAAAAGTGATATGTAGGTTAAAAAGAAGTATTTTAAGAACAAAAATTCTAAATATATATTAATAACGGTTTTCATAGAATACCCTGTATACTAACTCTAATAAAACATTTTGTTTTGATTCTTTTTTTCAAAAAACAAATTATAGGTAACTCGTTACGTGGTAACTTAGCTTAGAAACAAACATCTGCAACTTACATCATGAAATTGTTTTTTCATTTTTCATATATTACATTAGATTAGGATGACTTATATGTTAAAATACAGCCGAATTAAATTTTTGCACTGTTGTTTAATGAGTTAGAGTTTAATATTTATCAGAGAAAACAAAGCTGCAAACATTTTGCAGCGAAATTAGTTTTTTTTTATAGAAAACGTGTGAAAGAAACCTCTTCCCATAATTTTTTTTTTCTAAAAATAAAGCATTGAAAAAACAGTTGCATTTTTGATTCAGGAGGAACACTTAATGCATTTGATTTTTAAATTTAAAATTAGCTAACTAATTATGTTATTATTAATAAATTTACTGAAAACTTCTTTGTTAATTTTTATTTTTACCATGTGCAAATCCAATTCGGGCAAATCCGAATCATTTCTCTCTCTCTCTCTCTCTCTCTCTCTCTCTCTATATATATATATATANATTCTCTTAACTCAAGTTGACACTTTGTAATTAAAATTTTATATATATATATATATATATAAATAAAAACTAAAAAATCAATCGTGCCTCAGTATTGCTGTAAGAACGCGCCATAAAACAAATAGAAGTAAATTATTTTCAATAAAAATATAAAAATGTCTGAAATTAAATAAAATTTCGCAATTGAAAAATAAATTCGTATATCTACTCAACTAAAAAATAAATTTAAAAAAAAAATTATTGCAAGTTACGTTATATTTTGCAATGGAAAAATGAATTCGTTTATAATACCTAAAAAATAAACTAAAAAACACGCCCGGAAAATATGAAAGATATTACACTTGTGAAATAAATTAGAGAAGTTAAAAAAAATTTGCCGAGTTGAAAAAATTCCAGGAATAGATTTTCCAATGGAAAAAAAATTCGAAAATTTAGGCAATGATGGATGTATTAGAGAATATAATCTAGAGTGGCTCTATCGACTCTCTTTTGGATTTAGACAAAATTATAATTATTTTTTCAGCTATTTTTCTTTCGAACGCAGCATTTTAAAATTTAAAAAGAAGAAAAAAGAAAATCAATTGCGATTTTCATAGATTTCTCGTATTATTAAAAAGTTCTTACTTCTTCCTCTAGATGGCGCCACTGCGTATAAAACTTTTGAGTTCATAAACCGTCGGAAATTGGTAAGAATTATATCACAAAACAGATTTTAGAGTTGAAGATATAAAATTAGAAGAAATATTTTAACAATACAAATAATAACCCTTTTTTTAATCTATATTTAAAAAGTACATAACCATATCAAAGTCACATTTTTACTATATTTGAATCATTAATTTTTAAGAAAAGAAAAAAGAGCAGCATTCGAAAATAATGCAAATTAATAGCATCTCTTTCTAGTTAATATGAAATCTACAAATTATTTACAGTTTGAACTCTTATAAATTATAATAATAAATATGAATAATAAAAAACTTATTTCAAAATTGATGGAAATAATTAATGTAAGAAAGAATATCTAGGGATAAGTTGTAAACTGTGTTAAAATTAACACATGACTGAACACTTTAATTATTATATAAAGTTCTAGTGGGATGCGCCCCCTTCTCGCTAACGCTCGCCAACCCCCGAAAATTGCTACGCAATCTTATATGGTTTGCTTCGCAAACCAAGCTCGCTTTGCTCGCTACTAACTTAGGTGCATTGCAAATGCACAAAATTCTAAGAATTCCAAAACAATCATTCCAATCCATATAACGACTTTTTTTTAGAAAAAAAATTACCTCTTTTAAGTAAATACTAAGTCATTAAAATAAATTTGAATTCAAATAAATGACATGTAATTCGTTAAACCTATCAGAAATGTGCTATAGTATTACATCTTAAAGCGTAACAGCACGATTGAGACTCATTTTTCAATGAATAACTAATAGTAATAATTAAGGCCCGGATTTTGATGACATTTGCATTTTTTTGCATTTTTTGACATTTTTTGTCTTTTAGAGCATTTTTTTAGATTTGTAGGGCATTTTTCTTTAAATTTTGGGGCGTATTTTGCATTTTAATGCATTTTTTAAAGTTTTTTGTTAATTTTTTCCAATTTTTA
>NC_092213.1:66021784-66158941 GCF_043381705.1 Parasteatoda tepidariorum
ACGCCTCATCAATTTATTTATTACTCAAAGCAAATCGTTTAATCTTTCCTTATATGGAAGTGAAAGATCTTAAAATAACTTCTCTTTTGAAGTATAAATCTAATTATTATTCATTGGCATGTTTTTAGCCTTGAAGTCCCAAAATAGAATTTCTACCCTTATCTTTTACTAAAGATATTTTATGAAAAGGAATGAAGTTTTAATGCTTTTATTAATACAAAAGTATTTAATTTTTGTATTACATATATATATATGACATCAATGTCACCAAATAATGTAGTTAACATATAGATCCCGTTACCAGTACAGCTAGACTCAGAACAGAATATCGTGAGTTAAAAAAAGGAAATATTACAGAATCAATCAAGTTACAATAACAATTTAAATCGGGGGAATTTGATAAATGAAAGAGGGGTGGAAGTCTCAAGCAAAATCCTTAATCCTTCCTTAATAGATGGGAAATTCCACGATACTGAAAAGTCATTATTTCGTTAGCATATTTTACATTATTAAATTTTCCAAAATTCTAGTATATATGATAAAATTTAAATTACAACACTTATTTTACGCATGTTATGTATATATTATGTATGAGCACGTATTCCGGGTGCGTAGCCAAATTTTTCAACAAAAAATAAGCACTCAAAAAATATTTTTAAGCACTTTGAAAAATATCATAATTAGACAGGGTTGGCAAGTTTTTGACAATTGATGGTTTTATTTACAATGACGAAGACGATAGCGCGTCACAAACGATGATATTAACAAGAGAAATGAAATTTTCTATCTCTGATAGAGAAAGAAAAATTAACAATGTTTAGTTGGTCCCCGTAATCAGAAAAATTCGAGCGATTTTTCGATTCTATTACAAAGGGCGGAAAATGAAGTCTGAAATTGAGAATCTCTTGCAAAATGCAGCAGGGTTGCAGATGAGAGTCAACAATCTTTACCATTGAATCCAACTCAGTATACGCAAGTGCGGACCCGCAAGTATTTCATCAAATATGTAAAACAAAGGTGTTTTCATACACTACAGACAGGCAGTTAGCCGAAATAGATTGAGATTGAATTAATTGTGAAAACGTTGAATAGGACAATGTCTTTTTGCATAATTTGTTGCGAAAATCAAGATGGTAAAGACAAATATCACATTTCGGAAAAGGGAAAATTAAGCATTTTTTAAAAACACCCATGGGAAAAATGTACCTTTAAGGGCTTTTAAAAAATGAAAATCGAAAATAAGCTCCTATAAGCACTTTTTAAAAACGCTACGCACCCTGGTATTAGTAGGGTTCTTTAAATCGCTCCAATCAACAATCAAAAATTTCAGTCCAGATAAGATTCATTACAAATAAATGTTTTGTTTTTTTTTTAAATATAATTTTTGAAACAATTTTTTATAAGAATGTTTTAGTTTTAGCTTAATTTTGATAAAATGTTATGACATTTACGCTTTTTTTATGATAAAATTTTATGACATTAGCATTTTTTTATTAAAAGTTTTCAAACAAATTTTATTAAATAACTTAAGTTTATTTTCTGTCACTTAAATAACTTTGATTGGATTTTTCAATTTTAAATATCGTTTCTCTTTGCAAATATGTTAATTATTTTGCTTATTGTTTCAAATGGTTTTACACTGATATCGCCATTTTTGAACTAAGTGCAAAAACTGTGCTTACGATATTTATGAAATGGCGATTTTGAGTCGTCTTTTTAAAGCACTGTGTCAAGAAATGGACGCAGAACAAGAGGTACTTCTGTACCACATGGAAGTGCGCTGACTGTCACGAGGGCAGGTTTTGAAACGAATTTTCATGTTGAAGACAGAAGTATCACTTTTTCTAGAAGAAAAAGATAACCCACTCTTGGAATATTTCAGAAAGAAAAAAAAAAGACTTTACATATAAACTTACCTGGCATACCAGGCAGATATTTTTATCCTCAAGAACGATATAAGTCTTTCAATTCAAGGGCATGATATCACCATTATGGATGCAACTGAGAAATTACAAGCATTCTTATTGAAAATGCCACTTAGGGAAAAATAGAATCCAAAATGGGATATATGCAAACTGTCAAATGTTGGACGAAGTGCTTTCTGAAAATGGATCTCGGCAAGATAATTTGTTGCTGAATAACTTGAAAAATGAAATCTGTGAACACCTGGAAGTACTTCAAGTTTCATTTAAAAAATATTTCAATTTGGATGAGATAAATATAAAAGATGAGTTGCGGATTCGTAATCCTTTTCTTTGTGATATTGACGGTATCGATGATATGAACTTTTGCCAAAGATGAGCTTATTGATCTTAGAACAAAGTCCTTGCTAAAAATGGATTTCGATTTAAAAACACTCGGAGAGTTCTGGTCTTCTGTGAGAGAATCCTACACATTGTTTGTAAAGCGAGCTATGGAAGCTATAATTCCGTTTGCTACAGTGTATCTTTGCGAAGCGGGATTTTCCACACTTGTGACAATAAAAAAAAACATCGAAATCGATTGAATGTTGAACATGATATGCGTGTTGCTTTGTCGAAAACCATCCCTCAATTCAATTTATTAATTAAGGAAGAGCAGCAACAACCTTCACATTAAAAATTTTAATTTTAAAAATTTTGTGTACTGTTAAAATAATAAAATTAAATGCTTTCTAATAATTGATGTTTTGCAATTATTTTTTTCATAGGGGGTGGTCCGTGACTTCTTAAAAAATTTTAAAATGGGTCCATTATACCAAAAAGGTTAAGAAACACTGATTTAACTCGATCCTCAAAATTACGTCAAAATGAATTTTTCTAAACAAATCAGTATTTTTATTCGATTCAGTAATTTTAGGTAGATGCGCCGCATAAACAATTAGAATTGGGTCCAAATAATATAAGCCTGAAACAAACTACAGCAAAATACAGATTAAACCCCATTAAATAATTCAATGGGGATAAAAAAAATTAATCATCAAAAATTTTTAAGATTTGCATTTGGCGAAATCTAACGAAAATTAGCTAATACTTACACTTAGGATATTTGGCTACTTTTTCTGGCTATTAATTTGAAATTTTTCGAGCGGGCGCTGTATACGTATATATAAATTACTTTTTCCCTCTATATATATAGTGCCCGGATACCTCGATTGTATTGAAATTAGTTCTGCTTTTTAGCGGACAAACTCTGAATTATACTATACTAATTTAGAAGAGGGACTTTCAATAATGGCATGTTGTTGATCAGCTCACGGCGCCAGTGTGGATAAGTTTGTTTTACTATGTCATCTCTCTCTAATGTTCGGTTTAAAACTAGCCTTATTTATCAGTCATTACAGTTACAAAAACTATTTTAGTCCAGCTTATTATACGTATATTAAATATTAATATCTTAACAAACAATAAAAATTTAGTTGAACAATAAGCATTGTTCTGTTACGTTTCAATAACTTCTGCTCTTGGTGTAGGACCGGGTACTAGTACCGGGTTTTTCTTCTCCCTCTGATGTGAGCCTATGCTATGAGCCCACGAAATCTGCACTGTAGCGCAGTGTTCTCCAACCCCCGGTCCCGTGGATCAAATGTAACCAGGCCGCCCATTTCATTGAAACTGAATTTAAATTCCTAGTTTTATACCCCAAATTAAAAATATCTGGTAAGGAATGGATCTGCCACTCATTTGTCAACAAATCGGGCGAATCTAGTAGATCAACTGCTGGAGATCGTAAATGATGGTGGCCTTAAAACTACGTTCGAGACAACAACTCTGACGCTGTTTTGGATTAAAGTCATGGCAGAATACCCCGACATTGCCACCACAGCACTTAAATCCCTATTGCCATTTCCGACAACCTGTGTGAAGCGGGGTTTTCTGCAACAAAGCAACGGAATAAACAGGACATAAGCAGCACACTTCGGGTGTCATTGTCTCCGATTACCCCCAGATGGAACAATCTCATTGCAAAGAAACAAGCTTAGGGTTCTCATTGATTTAACGCTCTTGTAAGTTAAAATGTTAAATCACTTTATAATTATTTTTTGGTGTAACTGCATTTTATTTTGAAGGCATATTTAAATACAATTAAATTAAAATTAATAAATCAAAATAATCTGAAATCTAAACAATCAACGCCCCCCTCCCAGAGGGCCGTGGTAAAATTTTCAAACGTTGACAGGTCCGCGGTGATAAAAAGGTTGGAGAACACTGCTGTAGCGGATGAAGAAGGTAACTATAGGTTGTCTAAAGTAAGAACTCCAGTAGCCATTCGTCTGGACCTGTGGTGGTGACTATGGTAACGAGGTATAATTATTTCAAATCAGGGTGTGGGGTCACTCTTAAGGTCCGGTTTTGCTCGGGTCGGCGAGAGAAAGGGAATATTTTTCTTCTGCCTACTATGTTAGTCCTAGAGGGAAGACCCTGAAATGCGCTATTCCTGTTTCCATAGCAACAGTCAGACTTTGTGGCGAAGCGAGTTCTTACCGTAGACAAACTATACATACAATAGACTGATTAAAAGGGTTTATGGGATACAGGGCAAAATTTATTACCGGCTCCTTCCTCAAAGCATAAAAACCCTTATTTATCTCAGATTTACTCACTTAGCTCATATTTTGAAGATCCTTTATACAAAATTATATTTTTTATATCGATATTAAGAAATTCTCAGCAATTTTCTTTTACAAAAGTTAATTAATCTACACTATATTTCGTATAAGAAATTTTGGTCGTGCTCTCAGTAGTCTCGGGACCGAAATAAATGTCCCTCTCTCTCTCTCCCTCCGCTTGAGTACGGCCTTAACTACATCACACATAAATTGCAGGCATAATTTTCTTAAATTGTCATATAAAACAAAAAAGTCTGCTACTTTTCTAAGTTCCTGAAATTCTAGAGTTCCTGAATTTCCCGCAGTGTTAACCTATGCATCCAACATTAACCCACTTGTGGGGAAAAACCAGGTGATTTGACTATTTTCTCGGGAAAAAAAATCATTTATAAAAAAAAGTTGTATGTCTATAACCTTTCGGGAATGATATATTGTACGCAACTGAACAATAAATATCGAGATTAAATCTAACAGTTTCTAGGTCGAACAGTATAGCTCCTACATGCCTTCGAATCTTAGCTACGCTTTTTTAACCAGTATTTCTTCCCTTTTAATATTCAAAAAGAATATTTTTAAAAACATAAACAAATGGTGAGAAAACTTCATCTGACAGACACATAGGTTTTAGCTGTAGCAGAGGAGAACGCCCTGCTGAGCGAACATATGGTAATGCTCAAACATCGGCAATGACTATTTTTTTCCCCTGACTATCTTTGTGGAGGCGGATAGTCATTCTGTTCGAAACTCAACCTACTAAGTGCCAAATCTGTCATATTCTGTCTGTCAACCGACATATTATTCAGCACGCCATCTAAAATTAATGTCGGCATAGTTTTGTTGTCATTTTTACTTTTATCATCGTTTTTTTTTTTAATTTATTATTGTTTTTATTTAGTATTTGTTTACATTTTTCCGTAATAAGTGGTTAAAAGAAAACAAAAATACTTCAAATCCATGGAATGTGTGCCAAATTTGAGTTGAGGGTTTTTTTTAAGGTTTGTCACAGAGCTTTTTATAAAATATTTTATTTCAAATATTTAATTTCCCTCTTTTTCATGTTAAACAATGAACATTTTTGACGGCTGCATGGCAAAAAATGAAATCTAAGTTTAGTTTATCATTCCTATTATTAGAGATAATTATAATTATTGCAAAACGCAGAATTCTATAAAATAGCCATTTGCATCCTGTAGTTTTTCTTCCTTTCAAAATCCTAATCTCATTGCATTTTGCGAAATCGTTATCACCTTATCTTAGTATCATGCTGTCAAGTATGATACTTATGTAATTTTGATACCGAGTAATATAACTTTGATATCAAAATTACAATCACTATTATCAATAATTGCTAGATGAAAACCTTCAAAAATTCCAAATACACTGGTAGAATTTTCATTCGAAAATTACGGTAAAATAATCGGTCATAGTCTATCCATCTATTGAACCGTAAAGTTTACGGTTAGGAACTTTTTTTTTACAAAAGTACACAGTTTCATAACCATTAACGACCAGCATGGTTTAAAAACGATAAAAATGAACTTTAATTGGACATTGAAGTTAGGATTTCCGTTAGGTAATGGACATTGGAATTCGATTTATGCCTTGATGCCGTGAATGTGGCTTAATTAATTTTTTTTCTGTTGGTGTCATCAATTCGCAAATGAGAGTTTTGTATTCAAATTGTCCAGTGCAGGACACTGGAAACTCTTCATGTGTTAAAGGAGTAGAAGAAATATAATGGTGTCAACTCTGGAATTAGAACTCCCGTTCAGCTGGTCATGAGATTGACAGAGATTAGTCCACTCAGTAATAGTATGTACCCAACTGCTAGGAACTAAATAACTTCATAAGGGGGGCCTAGCTGGCACGAATAAAATTCTGATTGTTTAACCGTATCAGGTGAAAACAGTCAATAAACAATTTTTCTCACAGATAACAGCTTGAAGATAATGTTTTTATGGTTTTTTGACTGTTTTGGTTGATTATGGTAGGTAATATAACAAAAAATAAATAAATTGTTATCCAGGTAGTTTTTCCGAGAAATTTCTTACAGTGTACATTCGATCTGCAGCTCTTGCTTTCCAGTTCGTTTTCTATTGCTCGTTGACCCATTTAATTGTGATTGCTTCCTTGGCCGAACGATATCATGAAGGCATCAGTCCAAGATTTAAGTCCAGTGATAATCTCTTCATATGAGTGATTATAATAAAATTAAATAACCGACCTGCCTTAATAGGGCATTCGGCGTAATTTCTTTAAATTCACAATTTAAGAAATATTAAGTTTCACAACGTCATAGGCCAGGGATGGCGAACCAATGGCACGAGACACAATATTTTGGGCACGCCACCGATCACAATAGTTATTACACTATGAATTGTTATTACCCAAATGTTATTACACTATGAAGCATATCTAACAATTAAATTAAAATTCACAAAAAACAAGCAAAATAATAAACAATTATTAATAAAAAAATTAACAATTAATACTAAAAATACAATTAATAACCATAAAAAACAAGCTAACAATAAATAACTAGCAAAAAAAATTAACAGTCCTGCTTAAACTAACATCTTACAACCTAATATAAGTTATTTGTCATTGAGTCTGCAGCAACAGAAGTCACACTGATGTTACTTTAGATTGTTTTAAGTTATGGCAAGATGTATTTTGTTCCAATGTATATAAAGAGTTTTGACTTGATAGTATTTAGTATTATTATTTTCCCAATAATCACGAAGTCAAAATTATTTGACGGCACGTCTATGACCTCATTAAGCAATTTTTTAGAGAAAATGGCACGTTGGTGTATAAAGGTTCGCCACCCCTGTTATAGGTATTGATACAAACAAATTACAACAAACAGGAAATGAGCTACACAATAATTCACCACTAAAAGAAGATTGGCGGCAACTACAAAATTAAATCCATAATAAATAAACCATAGAAAAGTAAAATCATGCAAAATAAAACACCAGTATAAGGTAACCAAGTATAAATGATGATTTTAAGTGATTATCTGTCCATTTTAGACGTTTACTTCTCTGGATGACATCAAAAACTTTGTTATTTTATCCACGTTAATGTCTTATGTCTGCTTCTCGTAGCACCACAGTAGACAGCTTTCCATGCGTTAATCTAAGACTTAGATCAACAAGTGATAATCCAAGTCTCTGCTCCTTAAGAAAGGGCGGAAAATATACGCTGATTAAATAATTTTGCTACAGAGAAGTGGCACTTAACTCTTTAGCACATGGAAGTAGGGTGCCACGTTTTACAAACGCTATAGTAAGCCACATGACACTCATGGAAATGACACTTATGGAAACTCGTCAAAAGCAGATACTTTTTATGATACAAGGTAGTAAGAATGGGCTAGATATATTTATCTTAACATACGCGATGGCATGTAATTCAATACTGATGGTCTAAATATTTAGTAAGAAAATAAAAATCACGTCATACGGCATTCAGACAAGCGATCAGTCCACATTCAGACTTCATCCTCCCAGAACATATTACCCAGGATAACTCCTCGAATGCGGCAAATAAAATTTAAAGTTCTTGACAAGACAAGGGTCTGCGCATCACCTCCTACCAAAGAGCAGGCCTCTGCACGGGTTACCATAAATATCCTTTAGTAGTCCAAACGTAATGACATATTTCGTATTTTCAATCACTGCGCAGCTTAGTACTCTGAACGTAATGACATCTTTCTTATTTTTCATCTACTGCGCAGTTAACTTCGTCACATCGGACTACTAAATTGATCCATACTGAGGCCTTTATTCTTCTAGGAGGTGTTGGTCTGCATCATTCCACATTTGAACATGAAGAGAAAAATAACGCAGAAATGATTATATTAGAAGGCATTTAAGTGTATCACCAGTTCTAAGAACCAAATGAAAGAATGAAGAGATCATAGACAAACTTTACTTTACCGACTATATGGTGAGAAACAGTATTAAATTGCTTTAACTAGAGAAGACATCAATCGTGCGCTTATTACTATTCAAAAAAGCTTTAAATAAATACATAAAAATATAATCTTATTTACTGCTTTCTCTCATTTGTGAAAAAAATTATTTTAAATAATTATGTTTTATAATGTTAAGTTTAGGAATTATGTTAAGTTTAAAAATTGTGTTACGTTTAAATTAAGTGATAGTGAAGTCGGATGTAAAAGCAGCATGTGAGCACGCAGCTGTGTTCATAAGTGGTATCATGATACCAACTCCTCAACTTTCTCGGTAAGCTCTACCAAATTTACAATACCCCACAATTTACAATATCCCAATTTGTTGAGCCGCCATGGCTCAGGGGATAGAGCGCTCGCCTTCCAATCAGGCGAACCGGATTCGAATCCCAGTCGATACGAATTCCGCATCCGGCTTGCAGCGAGCACAGTGCTGACGTGAAATATCCTCAGTGGTAGACGGATCATGGGTTAGAGTCTCCTTGCCGTCAGGCTAACCGTGGGAGGTTCTCGTGGTCTTCCTCTCCATGTAACGCAAATGGTGGTTAGTTCCATCAAAAAGTCCTCCACGAAGGCAAATTTCTCCCAAAACTTGATCCAGGAGTTCCCTTGTCTTCTGGATTGGGTTCAAAGTTACAAGGCTACGGAGATGAACATTGGTAGTCGTAAACCCAAAAATTGGGTCGGCTGTTCAACGACGATCATAAAATAAAATAAAATATCCCAATTTAGGGTCGGGATAGCCTGGTTGGTAGGGCACTGTGCCCATGTCCAAGAGTTCGTGGGTTCGATCCCCGCCGGCCGAAGATTCCCCGTGTAGTAAATGGTGACTGAGGCAAGTTAAATCTGTCGATTTGCAAAGTCCTCCATGCTCCCATAACAAATCAATACCTCTGGGGGTCCTGATCCAAGAGTTTCCTTGTCTTCTGAATTGGTTTAAAATTACAAGGCTACGGAGTTGAACATTAGTAGTCGTAAACCCAAAATTGGATCGGCTGTTCAACGACGATATAAAATATCCCAATTTGAGACGCAGTAGCTCAGGGGATAGAGCGTTCGCCACCACAGTGCTGACGTGAAATATCCTCAGTGATAGACGGATCATGGGTTAGAGTCCCTTTGCCATCAGGCTAACAGTGGGAGGTTTTCCTCTCTATGTAACGCAAATGCGGGTTAGTTCCAACAAAAAGCCCTCCCACGAGGGCAAAATTTCTCCCAATACTCTACCCAGGAGTTCCCTTGTCTTCTGGTATCCGAAAAGTATGACAGCTTTAACCAAAATAAAATTAGGTGTAATTTTAGTGTTTTAAGCGAAAATTCGAAATTTCTAGTTGTGTTGTTTCTAGTTCTCCTCACAGAAGATGATTGATTTAAAAAAAAATTACATTATATGTCTACGTAGATTGGCCACTTTTGCTGAGTATAACATTTTGCTTCGAAAAAAAAAGTGCAAAACGTGGCACACTACTTGTCCAACCTGCTACACGTAGAAAACAGTAGGACACGGCGTAGTTTTATGAGCAACACGCGTAGAATTATTTAAAAAAATATTAATGTTCTCCTCAAAATATTTGTCAAAAGCTATTCAAAACTCTAATTTTCAATTTTAGAAATTCTCAATCGACGCGATTTGGTTTTCAGGCATGGTTATTATAGGTTAAGATCGTCACATAAATGCGAACAATTTTTTTAATATTATAAACATAATAAAATTAAAACATCGTTCAAGCTTAAGTGATAACACCTAATTATGATGGCATATCTCCAGAACTAACAAACGAACTATGTAATTTAAAAACCACATTAATTGATTACTATATGTTTAATAGTTAATTAAAACAAGTGTTCCAAGTTATCTCATCTCTATTTAATACACTAAATAACTGAACTAGAACTTTAATTAATGACTGACCCAAACAGACTGAACCTTTAGAATCCCAATAAACAAAAAAATTTTATCTTTTGTTATATTATTTATTTATTTTTTTAAATCTTAACTATTTAGACTTAATAGAAAAATTTGCGCAATTTGCATAAAAATACCATAGTCAGACTTAGAATTTTTTTCTCCTTTTGTACGTTAGAAAAGGTTTAAAAGGCAAGTATTTTTTCTTTTCTTTCCATAAAGGTTTGCCGCCTCTAATTTATTAATATGACGCTATTCTGATTCTTCTGTTTAATTCATGCATGATGTAGTTATTCATTGTTAGTTCTTCTCTTCTGCCCTAAATAAACGTAAATCTTCTCTTAAACTTTTGCTATATCTACTACCTTGATTCACATCTTCAAAATAAGCATTTAACATGACTTATGTTTTCTGAGAGTTTTTTTTAGATCCTACTAGAACATTGGCTTCTTATACTTAATGCAATAACGAAAATTCAATGATGTTAATTTCAGAATTATTTAATTAGTTGCGAAGTTGATATTGCCGTTGATTATAAGTCTCAACTAAAAGAACTCCAACCACATAGTAGGTAATAAAATAAATAAATAAATAAATATTTGCTTAAGGTTCAATGCGCAGATTTCTATGTCACTAGCTTCAAGCAAGAATATTCTATTCAAATCACTTATAATAGATTTTATAGCATTTTTCTCCATTCTATTCGATTTCGAATACATTTAAACCGGAATATTCTCGTTTCTGTAACGTTCCGTTCCATTTTGCAATTAAGAGGTTCGATTATATTTGAGGGCATTTTTTATTCATATACCGCTCATGGGCTGCAATAGCGGCACAACTAAAAAAAATCATGCTTCGAGATAAGTGGGTTTAAAGTTTTCATTGCTAAGTAAAATGCATCAGAAATGCTTTAGTATGCTTAAACGAAGATTACCTTCAAGTTGAATAAGAGTTGTGCTAGCATTGCTGCTGAAAAGAATGTGTATTTTCATATTTACACCTGTTCTTAGTCCAAAACGGGTGTTTTTTGAGTTGTGCCCATGTGCGAGATATTTGATATGATCTTATTCGATATTGAAAATATTCGATTTGATCACATTTGAAAATATTCCATTTGATTATATTCGATGACGTTTAAAAAATATTTGATTTGATCATATTCGATGAGATTAAGAAATATTCGATTTGATAACATTTGTCAAAATTATTTAATTTGACGCTCGAGAATTTGATGGCTAAATCATAAAATAGTCTTTAAAAATTCCTAGAAATAATCATTAAAATACATAATTCGAAGTTACGTACATTGTTAAATAAAAAATTTTGGAAAAAAATTAATAAAGGCGAATCAATTTTCGAATGCAACAACTGAACTAAATATGTTCTTTTTAGAAACGTGTTCGCTTCGTTTGCAATTGTAAACTCATACGAAAACTTCGATATTATCGCATGAAACAAAATCCGAAAACTGCACTGAATTTTAAAAGCCGAGTAGGGGCGGACATTTATAATTCGAAGCTACGTGCATTGTTACATAAATTAGTGGGAAAAAAATAATAAAGGCGAATCAATTTTCGAATGCAACAACTGAACTAAATATGTTCTTTTTCAAAACGTGTTCGCTTCGTTTGCAATTGTAAACTGATACGAAAACTTCAATATTATCGCATTAAACAAAATCCGAAAACTGCATTGAATTTTAAAACTATAGTTGGGACGGGCATTTACTAATCACGGAGCCAGTCTCAATCACTACTACACACCCTTATGCTTGTTCGAATAATATGATGGTAATGAAGATTATCCACTACCGTTTTTTTAAAAAAATTCCACCGCCTTCTGGAGGCCTCTTATGACTCAGATGACGTCCTATGTCATAGGTCAAGTCAAAATGCTAGTAGAAGAAGAGGATTATGAAGAAGCGGGGGTTCATCAAAAATATGAAGGAGAAATTTTGGAGAAAAAAAGCAGCGATGGAAGTCCGAGGTCAGAGACGTAAACACGTGACACTCTGGAGCTTTTTGGATTGAAAGCGGCATTCTTTAATTAGAACAGTTCCTCTACTTCTGTGGTGGAGCACTCCATCTTTACATCGTCTGAGAAAGTGAGTATTGTTTTCATGTTTGGTAAACAGGGCGTAATTTGCTAACAACCACATGCAAATTTTAACGGAAAAATATTAAATTTAATTTAGTTAATGAAATGCTTAATTCAGGGTGGTAAACGCATTGTTTACTTACTGTTATAAGTTGTACTCTGCTGAATCCTTACAAAAAAATTTTATGTTTTTAATTATTTTTTTAAAGTTACAGAGAATTCCTTTATATGCAATATATATATNATCAATTATTTTCTTATCAAATGGTAACCAACTAAACAAATATTTTACTAACGAATAAATCAAAATATTCTTGTAATATATATATATATATATATATATATGATATTTGTAAGTGTGTTTATATATATATTAGCGACAATATATTAGTGGTTTGTAGGAATAAAAAGTTTAACAATTAAACTAATAAAATTATTGTAAGTTAATATATTTATGTTTATGAAAAATTAATATTTCGGAAATTAAATTGCAAGTCATTATTTTTGAATCAGCTTATTTAAAAAGCTTACAAAATATAAAAACATAACTTTAAGTGTTTTGAGGAAAGGGGCCACACAAAAAAAATTGTCCTGAAGCCCATAAAATCTGTGCCTGGCCTTGTCTTTACATTGAGACATTCAAAGTTTAGAGTAAAGAGAATGAGAAAAATATTAAGAGCAAACGGAGAAACTATTTTTTTTCGATTTGACAGATACAATACAAATAAAATGACCAAGGATCGTATTATTATATACGATCAAGAAAATTATTATTATTTTCTTTTATTAGAGATGTAATTGACCTACGACAGATTCAAGATGGGGACGTTATAAATAAAAAGATCGAAGATCGTATTATTATAAATAATCGAGGAAACTATTTTGGTTTGATTAGAGTTTTAATTGACCTACGACAGATATATTCAAGACAAGAACAATAAAAATAGAAAAAATCGAGATAGTAGTATAATAAACGATCGAGGAAACTATTTTAGTGTGATTAGAGATATAATTGACCTACGATTAACTCAAGATGGGAACAATACAAATCAAATGTTGCATTTCCGGTAAATTTTTTGATTGCGTATCGTTTTTGATACAAATTTTATGAAAGTTAAAAAAAAAATGAATAGCATGCTATAAGGTATCATACAATACAGATTCTGTTAAAATTCTTGCAGGTTAGAGCTTTGATCATGTCTTCAGAATTAAGGATAACTTTTTTAATTTTCAACGAAGCCATTAAAGTAATTGAATCACATATTAAACGAAATTCAATGTTGGTGAATATTTTTGATTTTGTGAAATCCCAAATCAGGGTTTTATTTGAAAAAGGTGAAGAGCTAATTTAAACAAAATAAAATGAACAACTAATGCTAGTATGAAATAGTTCACTTTATTCCAATTTTTAAATAATGTTAAAAATATCTCGATTTAAATTTTGTTGTTCTTAACATTAGAAATTTGTAAAAATTTTTAAAAAAATGCATTTAAAAACTTTTTTAATGAAACATTCTAAAATCTTGCTTTGAAGTAATATCACTAAAATGTCGTAACTGATGCCGCTTCTGGCCCACAAATCGACCCTAGCAACAATTTCACCTTGGCCCCAGTTAGGAAATATATGAACATGCACAAAGAGACCATTATTGGGATGTCTCGATTTTTAAATATTGGTCCTATATAGGGCCATTATCGGCTGAATAATGAATATAAAATATCGGGTGAATCTGACAATTCTATATAGGGCCTTTATTTTCTGTAAGATATCGGGTGAATAGGACAATTCTATATAGGGCCAGTATTGGTTGTAAAGTGGCTGTAAAATATCGGGTGAATCTGACAATTCTATATAAGGCCTTTATTGTCTGTAAGATATCGGGTGAATAGGACAATTCTATATAGGGCCAGTATTGGTTGTAAAGTGGCTGTAAAATATCGGGTGAATCTGACAATTCTATATAGGGCCTTTATTGTCTGTAAGATATCGGGTGAATAGGACAATTCTATATAGGGCCAGTATTGGTTGTAAAGTGGCTGTAAAATATCGGGTGAATCTGACAATTCTATATAGGGCCAAAATTAAAAAATAACTGTCCTTTGAACCCTTATTTAGCCAAGATTCGTACATATTGGTCCAATGAGGGTTTTGCTGCTGGGGGACTCATACGCAGACACTATATAAGAAAGACGAACCAGATATCAGTTGATTGTGAAAAATATTTAATTTATAAAGTAACTGTTAATTAAAAAAGTTTTATATTTACACTGTTTTTCAAAGATAAATAAAACACGACTGAATTTTTCTTAAAAACTTTTAGGCGTCTAATACATTTTTTAAAATTTATTATTTAAAATTAACTGTGCTTATTTCAATAAGTTCCTTAAAAATATTTATTGAAATTTAATGACATTAAACAGTTTTAAGATCAAATGATTAATTCAATTCAAAAAATATTTTATAATTTCCTTTATTTATAACTATAAAAATGTGTAAGAACGTATTTTAAGAATTTTATGTATGTTTTAGTATATATTTATTATAGTAAAAAAATAAATTATATTTCTTTTACTGCCTACATAGCAAATTTACTTTAATATAGCCACTTGCGACGACAAGTTAGTCTATCTCTATGAATACCCCTTTTTCTAAATCCTCTTTGGTCTTTGATATCATGACAATCGTGTTATAATCATAAATCGAAAATTCAAAAATAGTTTGGAAAACAATATAAACCAGCGTATTAGTGTTCAAATTATCTAAATTCAAATTGAAAATAATAAATAAGTATTCAAACTACAAATCATTTGATTTTGTTTATGATATAAATAAACGTGTTATTCAAAGCTAAGATTTGATTGAATAAATTTAATTTAGGGATTGAAATCCCAAATTAGATGGAACTTGAAGAATTTAGTCTAGTTACTGATAAGAATCAAATTATTCGAATCAACTTGACCTTAATTAAAATCAGTTAAAAAAAACACTTTTCAAATCAACTAATTACTTCAGTTTTTCATTCGATTTTTTTTAAGTTCTTATAGTATTCTATATCTTTGATTTCTACTTTTTATCTAACATATTAAAATTTGACCAGATTAATTTGTTTAGAACAATTTTTTATTGAGAAAAATAAATAACTCAAGCTGCTCTAAGTCTAATTAACTTCCGCTCCGTGACAAGGCCAGACATCCAAATCCCACGCAGAAATGTTGTCTTTAGCAGACTATGAAAGAAACACTGTATTCCAAAATGCTGAAAGAAACCAACAAAAAAAAAAGAGCTGATGAAAACGATGATGTGTGGGAAAAGATGGACTTCTCATTCCAGCAACTGTGACGTCACTTAAAAAAAGAAAAATGATAATAAACAGATGCGTCTGTTGTATACTTAAAATATATTTTTTCCCGCATAAACACAAGTGCATCGAGTAAAAATATCCACTATTTCTTTTGTTAAGGTTCTCGACCACAATTTAGAGCTTCATCAAGGAGAAAGAGTCTCGTGAAAAATATCCTGTATTTATTTTTATGTAAAATTTCTCTTCAAGTATTTAGGACTAGACCAAAAAGTGAACTTCATTTTAGATGTAGATCACGAAAGAAAAATTTTGATCAAACAAGCAGTTAATTCATTTCGTGTAAATTTTACCCATAAAAGAAATTATAATAAGTGTTTTGGCGCAAATCGCTTTCACATTTCTTTTTCTGTTTCTAGTGAACCATTACAGTTGGTATTCAGAGCAAAATTCTTTGTTTTATAGATCAAAATTTGTTTTCTTTGAGAGCCATTGAAAATTATTCAAAACCTACAAAAAAGTATGAGTACCAAAGATATATACTGTGACTTAGATTTTTTTTTTATATACACCGAAGAGCCATTACATTATGACCACCCTGCTAATAACATGTAGGACCACCTTTAGCCCTCAAAACTGCTAGCACCCGCCGTGGCATTGATTCCACAAGGTGCTGATAGGTAGTCTGAGGTATCTGGTACCAAGCGCTCATCAACTGGTTCTGCAATTCCCTCACATTGCGAGGAGGTAGCGTGGTAGCACGAATTTGGTTTTCCAAGTAGGACCACAAATGCTCTATTGGATTAATGTCAGTTGAATTTGGGGGCCAAGACATGAATTGAAAGTCACTGGAATGTTCCTCGAACCAATCCATGACGATTCGACCCTTATGACATGGTGCATTATCCTGTTGGTAAACACCATCCCCCGCAGGAAAAACTGTTGCCGTGAATGGGTGAACCTGGTCTGCAACTATGTTCATGTAGCTTACAGACGTCAGGGATTGTTCCATGAGGATTATGGGTCCAAATGTGCCCCCTGAAAACATTGTTCCTGGGCGAGAAACCATGAAAACCATTGTTATAGATGGAGGGTGGTCATAATGTAAAGGCTCTTCGGTGTACATAAATTAAAACAGCAGAACTTCCAAACGTTATTAAATGTAAACTTCACCTTCTTCAGCTAAAACCACACATTTTATTTTGCCATTACAGCCTTACCATAGTGTTTCCAGACACTCCGGAATCCCCTGTTACCGCATTGCTTAACGTTATAATAATAATAACATTATAACGTTATAATAAAGAACGTTATAATAATATATTCATTAAATAGTGAAATTTTGAAGGGAAATAAAGATGCTAGTCTATGAAGTTTATACATAGGGTGCTTATGAAACTTATAGTACACTGTTTAACATTATTTAACGTTTCACAACATTCGTACAGTGCGAAAAAATAAGAGAAACGGACCAAGTGACTCCTGAGAATCGAATCTTCACGTACTAGGCTAGGACTCAATCTTAATGCATCGAGGGGGTGACTTAAAATATGCTAATTGATTGGTGCAGAAGATAAAATATGAGTTACGAAATCAGACACAAAAACGTACTTCTCTGAATAGACATGTCTTTTTTTCCTCGAGGGATTCGGTTTTATTTGTCTCCCAAAATATAGGAGGTAGCCGCAATGTGGGAAATATGATTCCAATAGTTTGGTAAGGACAGCAGTCAAATGCTTGGTCCTCTTAATGTCAATTTATACTTTTTGCGTATACTTTTTAAGCGAATTGAAAAATTTCTGCACACAATTATAAAATTCATTTTTCTTAACATACAGAAAGAAGAGGTCTAATTCTATGCAAAAAATAATTTGTGATGATTATTTAATATTTTTATTATTTTAACTAATAACAGTAGAAAAAAAATTTAATTATAAGATATAGAATTTTTTACATCATTTGAAAAAAAAATTTATACAATAAAATACAAAATTTTAATGACATCAGTCGAATACTTCCTGAGAAATCGAATTTTAAAAATACGACTTTTTTAACCCCTCGAACCGTTGAGATTGAGTCCTATGAATCCTGAAAGTGAAGATTTGATCATTAAATCAAATTATTCAAAGTAGTTTTTTTTTTTCTTTTTTTAACGCGTGCACTGTATATACAACTTCAATTAGAGTAAACAACAATTTGTATATCAACAAAATGGGCCTACTCTTCAAAGTTATATTCCTGTCACACTGCAGTTCTATAATCCTATATATCAGATTAAAAAAAAATTCTAAAAGAAAATAGATCTCAAAATTTATCATTTTCCTCTACGTTAATATTACAAACCTATAAATAAACTTATGAGATGGTTCAATAAAAATTACGCTTTTCAGAAGAAAAAAATTAAGAATTCTCAACATATAAACTGATGACAGCACGGTAGATCAGATAGACTGTAAGACATACGTTTCGTCCAACTAAGACAAAAGATTCGATATACAGCAACATTCCAATATGCTAGTTTTGATTCAAAATAGAATCTAATTTTACTCCTTCCAGAAAGAAAATATTTTATTATATAATACATCTTAGATTCTCAACCTTTTTAACGTTGCCGCCCCCTTAAGGAGCAAAAAGCATTTCAACCACCCCCTTCGTGAAAATCTAGTTATTTAGAGTATGGGGACGGATGGAGGTGTGCTGAATTATAAGAAGCAACATCTTTAAGCAATCTTTTTACGCTTTAAATTTGTTTGTTTTTTTAAAAAAAATAATGTGTACATTAACTCTATAATTTTCTCATGGCAGGTAAACGCAGTCCGTTTGTTATGATCAAAATAAATACGTTTAAGGAAAAAAAATACAACAAAGAAACCTATGCTTAAAAAATGATTTATTCTTAATTAGATAAATAAAAAAACACCCAAAATTTTTTTAACAGTAAAAAGAAGTATCAACTAAACATTCAAGTAACTATGTTGGTGGGATGATTGTACTTAATGGTTCAGAACCAATTTCTTAACAGTCGGTTCAATACTTTTAGATGAAGACGCAAATACACTAGCTGCACAATTTCGAGTCGATTTCTTCTTATCGTGACAGAATCTGTAACAGCACTGAATCCACGTTCGACAAGTTAGGAGGAAGGAATGGCAATTAAAAAATTTTTAAAGGTAGTCTACAGTCCAGGATAGAGACAACTGACGTTACCTTTAAGCAAAAATTGTGTGAGACGATCACCATTTTAAAGTTTCATTAGTTAAAACTTCGACCAAATCTGAACCTCTGCTGTTTCAATATTCACAAAAGTGTTCAGAACCCATAAGCCCATTGAGGCACTTCTAGGGAACAAAACATCTTTAAAACGGTCAGAAAAGTCCATGTGCAAAGAGTCAAGGTGTTGAGAATATTCTTGTGCATCATCAGAGCGAATTTCTCCTGCTTGGCTGAACTCATTCCAACCAAAATTCTGCTTCCACAAAATGAGCTTTTTTAAGAAGGCAGAAATAACTGATTTTGTAGGGATCAAATTGAGCTCGTTGTCTTGAAGATGTAACTTATTACCCTTAAATTTTACAGATAAATCTGCCTAAGTCTTTCTTAAATTCCAGCAATCTGTCTCTCAGAGATACATCTCTGTTTCCGAAGAGTCGAAAAGATTCCAATGCCTATTGAGACAGAAGCTTTTGGAAAACCAGCGAATCTCGCTGTATAGTAGCAAGCGATTGAATTCTTTATTGTTATTCTTACACAGCTGTCTGAATAATCAATCGTAGAGAGCATTACTGTGAATTTTGTTCACAGCAGACATGGCATATTGCAATGATTTATGCGAACAGTCGCTGAGATTTTTTCCTACTAAATGCTATCTGTGAATCACGCAGTGAACAGCTAAAAATATCAGGTACCTATCTTTCCAAAAGGGCGATGTCGGCCCCCATTGCATGAGCCTATCAGTGGCAATCGACATAATATTCGCAAGAGGAATGTTTTTCTCTTTAAAATGGTCTTTGACAGTATTAAAAATAGATTTACCTTTGATATCTACAATCAAGCTTCTTGCAAAAAGCATATCTTGAATAATTTTTCCTATCTTTACAAACCGGACCTATGCCTACAGTAGACTCTACATTACCTGGCAAGGTTGATTCATCAACTTGAAGGGAAAATTCGTTGGATATCAAAAGTTTGCATAAAGAAATTTCAACGTCTTCAGCCATCTCAACATTTCGTCGCTGCACTGTATCGTTGCTTATGGGATATTTTTTTATCACAGTGGATGCAGCTGGATGGTGTAAAACTATTTCTAAACTGGCAGTATCAACTCTGACAACCGGCAGTATCAACTCTGCTCCGATGGTATGAGCTTTCCCAGATTTAGCAATAAGTTTTGATATATTATAAGAAGCTATCAAACTATCGTCGCATTTTTGTGATGAGGTTACTAGTAACCCTGAGACCGAAGATGCCTTCAGAAACATGGAAAAAGATATTCATGAAAAATGAAAAATCTTTATTTTGTTTCTCAGGATGCGTTTTTTTTTTTTTTTTTTCAAATGCTCCTGCTAACTGTAAGATTTCATTACCTCATTAGATAAAACTTAACACAAAGTAAACATATGGGTACAAAGTAAACACATGGATAGTTGAGAGTTCAACAATGATTGAACAAATCCCAACTTCAAGAACGTGGCACTGTATTGATGACACTTCTTTTTCTTAACCGACATTGTTGGTGGCAGCAAAATACAAAGCATAACAGAAAATCAAATATTTCTCAAAATTAATAAATAATTTATGATAAAAACTAATTCGAGCACGTACCAGGCCAAGTAAACTATGAGATCTAATCGAAACTGGAGAGAAAACCGTAAGGAAGATAACGAAAACCATCATAAGAAATACGGGTCAAATCAAAAATTCATACTGAAAGCGCATGCTCTTCAATTTCCACCAAATGACTTGAATGAGTCAGAGGCAAAAACTACTGACTCATGTGCTAAACTGTGTTGGCTCGAATCGGAGAATAGGAGTTGTTTAAGTTCGCTTTATTGATGTTACAAATGGTGTATCGGATAATCTTTATTTATTATATTAATTTAATCTTTTTTTCTTTAATATTAATTTTAGATTAATTTTATTTATTAAATAAATCTTAATTTAATAACTTTTTTTGTTTTAAAATTGAATTTAAATGACAAAACATGCTCATCGCCCCCCCTACAGTCCAAAACATATCCAACGCTCCCCTACCGCCCAAAACAAGTTCACCGCCCCTCAGCATACTCCCAACGCCCCCAGGGGGGCGATATCGCCCACGTTGAGAAACAATGTAATACATTTTCTAACTTACTAATTTGCATTAAAAAAGAAATGAGGGTATTTCTTAAGGTTACTTTGATTTTTTTTTAATGCTCGGTTTTGTTTCGTTTTATCCGAATTCATTGATTTAAATTCATTGAATCTGTAATGTTTTACCTACCAAAATCTCAAATAATATGAAATGGCACTTCAATTTGGAAAGTGAATACTTGAGAACAGAAGTTCCCAAAAATTGTCCCGCGGAACCCTTGGATTCAAAGGGAGGAATGAGTTTCATGAGTTGGACTTGTTCATGATATGCAAAAACCCATAATGCAACAGGAACATCATTCCTATTATGCTACAGGATTAATCCATCTCGGAATTCGTATGACAGAAATAGTAGTCTGTGTACGCTAAGAAAATGAGGTGAAGAACATAGGCTTAGCGTGAGGGCGGGTTCCCTTTTTGTTTTTGGAAAACTCATCGTTTATTTAAAGTGTTATGTATATATGCATGTTTATTTTTATATGTGTATATATTTCTACATAAATGTAAGCATAAAACTTAAAATAAACGAAGAGTTTAAAAGCAAAAACTGCCCCCCCCCCCATTCGCAACATTCTGGTGAAGAAAGTTGATTGCATATTGTTGAACAATCAATTTCCAGAACTATAAAATTCGAAAACCACTGCTTTACAGCATTTATGTCATCGGTGTTATTTCTATTTGAATCTAAATGTTCCTCCGCCGTAAGTAAAATTACACAAATTTTACGAGAATTACGATGAATGTTAAATACCATCCATTTAGAAGGAGAAAAAATAGAAGTGCAACTTGGAAAAAATAATCTCAATTTCAATCTGTTGTATTTAGAATGTTTTGATTTCGTCAAATTAAACTATTTTAGTTTAAATTGAATGAACGAAACTATGTACTCGAGTGTTATCATTTCTAGACAGTTCAAGGCCATGTTCGTAAACAAACATGGACGATAGGCTGTAGTAATTTTATTATCATTAAATCATCGTTTAAATAAATATTTAACAATAACGCGTGCAACTCAGATAAAGGAAATTGTCTTCATTTTCGATTAATTGCTGCTTCTTATTGACAAATGATCGTCTGCAAAGCATAATTATAAAATCCGTGATAAACGAAGTACTATACAGATAAGAGCTCGTAAAATAATAAAGAAACATTCTCGAACTCCAGTTTTGAGGTCTAATAGCGCAAAAGCAGGATTATGGTCCTCAAAAACCAATTTATTATCAACTGAGGCTGGGATATATTTTTAGTGGGCAATCGCGTCGGCAGAATAATATAAAATGGGGTGCAGCCCTCTAACAAACTATCACCCCATCCCCCCCAAAAAAATATTTAAAATATTCTGTTATTACATTTTGTTTTGTTATTACATTTCATGTGTCAATTTCTTCATTGTTAACAAGATATTTTAAAAAAATTACGAATTTCTTTTACTTGCAAATTTTGCCACGAGAAACTGTACTGATAGTGCTGCCATAGCTACTAACTTTGAAACACAAATAACTACAAACAGTAGTTTCGTATACTAACGTGTTTGTGCACGCTTAACATTGGTATTTATTGTGTTGATGAAGTTTTACAGTAGTGAGAAGTCAGTTTGTGTTATACACCTTTGTTAAACTAAATAACTAATAGAAAATATAATATTATTTATATTTTGTTAAATGAAATTTAAAAATATAGCTTAGATATCTGCCAAGTTTGTGCGTGTACATAAGAAAAGAATCAAAGATGATTCAGAATTCATTGAAAAAGTTATAAACAGATTTGGACAGCAAACAAGACGATTACAATTCTTGTTTGATTAAACAATTTTTTAATTGTTATGTATCACTAATTACTTAATTATTTGTTTTTGAATGAAAATATTTTTTATAAAAAAATTTAGAACAAAATTGTTTTTCTGTATCTTTTTAATTGTTTAAAAAAAAAAAAGCTAGGGAGGGTGCACCCCGCTGCCGGCGCCCTAGTTAGTGTGAGTAAGCTTGGAAAAAAAAGTTGTTGAAAAAAAAAATTCAAAATATCAAAATGAAGACAAATTATTGGAAGAGAACTTCTCCATTGCGTAATCCTAAGTCATCTTCTCATAATTTATTTTCATTTTGATGTTTCAAAAGTTTCTTTTCAGTATTTGAAACTTCGTGGCTTTCTCTAAGTTTGCCTGAACTTACTTTTTCTAAAGTTTTCATTTTAAATTAGTTATGTAGGAGAAAGAGAATTTGAGACGAAAAGTTTCTCTCGTAGTATGGCGTCCTCTTCATCTTCCCGCATCATGGCCCGACCAAATTCCGTTCCTAACGCTTTCGGCCTGGTTTACGGGTAGAGAAATGTCCGGACGTCGTTCCCAACATTGTGTCAGTTAAATAATTTGTAGTCCCTCCTTCGATTCGTATTGATCTCAATAGTGATTGGTTGGAGTTTGAAAATGTATATTAATTTGCACTATAAATTGTGAATTTTTTTTGTTAACTTTCGATTCTTATTGATCTCAATAGTGATTGGTTAGAGTTTGAAAATGTATATCAATTTGCACTATAAATTGCGAATTTTTTTTTATTAACTTTTGATTCGTATTGATCTCGATAGTGATTGGTGGAGTTTGAAAATGTATATTAATTTGCACTATAAATTGTGATTTTTTTTGTTAACTTTCGATTCTTATTGATCTCAATAGTGATTGGTTGGAGTTTGAAAATGTATATTAATTTGCACTATAAATTGTGAATTTTTTTTGTTAACTTTATTATTAATAACGATTCAAAAAGTATATATTAAAAGCAGTTATTGCTGAGAACCTTTATATATAAATGTACTTTTTACTCGTTTTTAAATATTTATTTTAATTGATGAGGGTTAGACAAATATACTGAACTACAGATTAATATCTGTCATATTATGTTTCTTTTTCGTTCAAAAATATCATTGTCACTTCATGTAAAAAGAAAAAAAGAAAAAAAACATTTATTTTTACTGTTAAGGCAGATAAATTGCAGTCGATTTCTTTTCTTTTTTTAAATCGTCATCGTTAGTCTTTTTTTGTTTTTTAACATAGGATATTTTTTTAAGGAGATGGGATTTTTATTTGTTTACTTTTTTATGATTTAAAAAATTGTTGGTGCGAAAACAAGTTCAGATTAGTGGATTTCAGAGATTTTGTAGATACCCGAGGCAAACCCCCCAATTAGTTGGCCTTGAAAAAAAAGGAGTGTAATAATGCAATATTTGCAAGGGCAAATAAAACTTATTAAATTTTAAATAATAATATTTATTCATGCAAAAATTAAATCCACATGCTGAATTCCTTCTTATGTAAATGCATGAGAAAATTAATGCTTTGTAAAAGTACCAACAAAAAATGTTTAGATTCTCTCAGATGTATAAAAAAAAATCTGCTTGAAAATCATCTTTATTTATTCACAAAATATTTCTTTTACGACAAGTAATTAATTGAATAAAAAATAAAATTTCTTAACAAAAATAATGTTAGTTTCAAAGTTCAACATACATTTAGAGTTTTGATGAACTGAGTAGTAGAATGGATACCCTGTTTGATTGAATTACTACCGTTGTTGCTTCCTTCGGCCCCTCTCATCCATATTCACGGTGGTCCATATTCACAAATTGTTTTTAAGAGCCAAAATATATTTTAAAAAAGGACTTTTTTTGTATTTATGTCCAGTTCCTGTACTAAATTGAAAATAATTTAACTTTTGCATCGATTTCACATATTACAGATTAATTTGAACTTTCTTTAGGTGAGATTGTTCCATTCAAGTTTAAACATGGAGCTACGAGGAATATTAATAGGATTAATACTTCTTTTTGCCGTAGCACAATCTAAGAAACTGCCACCAGTAAGTTTTCTTTTTGATAATTGAATTTGTTATAATAATTAATAGTTCATTTTTTATTCTACAATATTATTACTTTAATTATTTAAAATACCACATTTTACATTTAAATGTGCAAAAAATAAGAAAACTTTTTATTTATTTGTCAAAAAATAGGTCAAATGTACCATAAATAGAACTCAGAATATCACTTAGTTGATTTAATATCAAGTATATGAACATATATTTTGTTGCATATCTCCCAAAAATAGTGAAACAAATTTCTATTTCGATGGTTGGTCATATAAAGCTTAGTATAGATGAGGCTTGGGGTTCAAATTCGTCCTAAGACTTTCGCGCTGTTATCTTCGATTGATTTTTACGCCTGAACTTGAAAAACCGTGGCATCCAATATTATCATACTTATAGTATTGACAATATAACACGTTCCTTCAATTTAAATTTCTACGAAACAAACAACAAATGAATTCGGAAGACTACGCAAGCATGCTCACGATCTGTTAGAATTTATAAATAACAGAAAACGCTTAGGATTGGTAAAATTTTACGTGTAAATCTAAACACAAATCACAATAATAAAACTTCCTAGAATATTAAGTCTGCACACGTAAGCATAACATAAGTGATACTCCTCGTACATAAACAGAGGAATACGTAAGGAAGTTTTCTAAATTCCTTCCGGTTTTAGAAGCTTATTATTGTTAACATTAAGTCAATCATTCATTTGATACGTTTTACTGATCAACAAGTAAACATGACCAGCAATATTCAAAATCCTCGGGTGAAAACCGAAGAGTTAAAAATTTTATTTTTCACTTTAAAAAACCACAATGAATTTTTTGTTATTCCTTTTTTCTCTTATAAGTAGTGAAACGTTTTAATTTCGTTCTTTAAATAATAATCGATATATAATTAAATAAATAAATGACTTGGGGCAATGTAGTAAAAAGTGACACTTTAACCAAAGGCGATATTTTTATATCTAATTGTTCCCTAGTAGTGTTTAATTTATTTTTTAAGTAGTATTTAACCAGCTTCCATAATTTCCTCTGGAGAACTGCTCAATAAGCAGAAATATCTAATTTCATACATGAAATTCATGTATGAAATTAGATTACATAACTAATGCTCAGATTAAAGTAGATAATTAATTCTCTGCCTACACTTTGTTCTGAAGAATTTGAAATTATAGCCAGAAAACTGATAATTTTATTCTCTTATTTATCGTCTGCCGAAAAATAAATATTCGCTTTTTACAATCGATTGTATTTGATATATCAAAGCAGGTGATATTCATCGATACACTTTTAACTTGAATTAGCAAAGTCTCGTACTTGCATCTAAATGTGTATGGCAACATTTTAGCAAGCATTCGTGCCCAAATATAAGCATGTGCTTAAACTTAAGATCGGTTTCTGAATATGGTTTATTATTATGCTACCTTTTGCCCATCAATTATACTCTAGTATAAATTATTGTTTTATGTGTAGAGCCAATCTTTATTGTTTTATGTGCAGAGCCAATCTAGCGAAGAAAGGGACCAACTAGATCTTATAGCTGAGGATGAAATCTCCAATGAAGTAGACGAAGATAGTAAAGAAAATGAAGTTGGAGGTGGCTACACTCCAGGTACTTGCGAAATACTGTATAAACAGCTTAGAGCAAGTTTAATTATTTTTATTTTTTTTAAATTATCCCGTCCATTAGTTGTGCTACAATCTCCATATTTTTAAATGCTTAAAAAGAAAAATATTTAGTATTCTTAAAACAGTGCAAATACAGCTGAAAGAAGAACCTATTTTGAGTATAAATATTTCCAAGCACTCAACGGTCTTAAGGAAAATCTTCTACTTTAACTCGAATACGTTGATATTTGCTGCCAAAGTTCACGTTTCTTCATTAAAAACAATGCTATATTGGTTTTTTTTCGCTATTTGAAAGTGCAATCATTGGTTTCAACTAATTTGGTAAATAATATACAAAACATGCTTTGGAAAAATGCAAATAATTTATCTCTAAAATAGGGTAGGGGGGAATCAATACTTGTGTAAAAAAAAATTATTTTTATATATAAATTTAGAAATATTTATATAAAAATATATATATAAATTCCATTTCATAAATGAGCATGTAATGAAGAATACAATTGAGTAGAATGAAGATTTCGATTACTTTCTTTTTGGGATTGTAATTACATCGATAATAAATGTTTTGAAGCATTCATTACGCTTTTAAATAGATAGTTCTTTTTAGAATTATTTTTAACCAATCAGAAAAAATTTTTTAATTTCTTTTTATTTCACATTTTATTTAAGATCCCTGTCTTAAAGTTCATTGTGGACCTGGAAGAGTTTGTGAAGTAAATGACAAAGGTAAAGGACAATGTGTGTGCTTGTCACAATGTCCTGAAGAAACAGATGACAGAAGAAAAGTAAGTTATCCGAACCACAAAATTATTTTAAATTATTTGATACTATCTGATTCTTTTGGAACTATGAAACTGTTTAAAATAAAACTAGTCGCATCTATAAAACTGTTAAAAAAGATTTTTTTTTAATTTCGCAACCACAGAACAGTTATGAATAAAAATACTACTTAATTCTCTCACAATCACAGAACTTATTCAAACAAATATTATGCGTGATTCTCTCTAAATCTCAAAATAATAACAAATAAAAATACTACTTGATTCTCTCGCAACCACAGAACTTATTAAAACAAGTATGCGTGATTCTCTCGAAATCTCAAAAGAATTGCAAATAAAAATACTACTTGATTCGCTCGCAACCACAGAAGTTATTCAAACAAGGATGCTTGGCTCTCTCGAAACCTCAAAATTGTTTGAAATAGAAACAATTTAAAATATAACTACATGAAGTAACTATTTCAAATGCAACTACTTGAGTAGCTCACATCCACAAAACAGTTGCAAATAAAAATATTACTTGATTCTCCCACAACCTCAAAACCTATTCAAACAAGGATACGTGATTCTCTCGAAACCTCAAAATTATTTGAAATAGCCTCATGACCATAAAATAATAACCTTAATGTTATTTAAAAAGAAAAAAAAACTTTCTTACATTTACAAAACGTTAACAAGAAACCTAGGTATATATACATATATCTTAAGAAATGTTACATTTTGTTAGTAATGATCGATAACATTTTCGGTAATTGTATATTAACAAGTTATCGCTTACAAAAGTTATTGCTTAAATAGTTCATTGTGTAATCACCATGACTTCATCATACATTTCCAAACTCTACTATCATAATCACATTCGTCAGGCAATTCTAATGATTAATATAAAATTAGAACATTCTTAAACAACCTTGTATTTCGCAAGAGTAAAAATAAATATGAACCGTAAGATAAAAAAAAAGTTTCTTTTTACTTGCTTACTCTTTTACTAGGTAGACTATGCTCTTAATTTGAATCAAATTATGAGAATTATATTTAAAAATTTCTTGTGTGTCTGAAATTCTTTATCAACTGGTCAGAAAATATACACTGAGTGGCCAAATTATTATGACCACCTCAGAGTTTTATGCAAATGAGTTATTGCGTCACAGCGCTGCCGCTAGAGGGCAAGATAACCATAACACGGGAATGCTGGACAAGTGAGTCATCAGTTATACTGTGTTGCTTGCTCAGATATGGAAAAGAAAAGTGATGCAGCAGTTGTTAATGTGTACAAAGAATGGACAATCAAGCAAAAAATTGGGTCTCAACGTCAGACTTGCGGTCGTCACAGGGTACTGAATGCTCGATCAGACAGAAGGCTGGCCAGGGTTGTGCAGCGCAACAGGATAGCAACAGTGTGACAAATTGCAAGTGATCTTAATCAAGGAGCAACTGTGAACGGACTGTTCGACGCACATTGCGCCGTATAGGGTATGGAAGCAGACGACCTGTTCGTAAGTCTCTACTGTCTGTTTTAAATAAGCGCAGACGTCTCCAATTTGCAAAGGAGCACAAACATGGACAGTAGATGACTGGAAGTGGGTCATGTGGTTCGATGAATCATGATTTCAAATGCATCGCGCAGATGACAGGATGAGAATATGGAGAAAACAGCACGAAAGCATGGACCCCAACTGCATTGCCACGACACTTCAAGCTGGTGTTGGCAACGTTATGGTATGGGGAATGTTCTCTTGGTATTGTATGGATCCTTTAATTCCTGTACCACAACGCCTTAATGCCCAAGGGTATTTAAGTATCATCGCAGATCAAGTACATCCGTTTATGTCAATGGTGTACTCTGGCGGGGATGGATACTTCCAGCAGGATAACGCTCCTTGTCATAAAGCTGGCATTGTCCTCAGATAGTTCGAAGAGCATGACGGAGAATTTAACTTGCTTCGTTGGCCAGCACAATCCCCAGATCTCAATCCAATTGAGAATTTGTGGGATGAAATTGAATGGGCGCTCAGACAGATGGATCCAGTACCATCAAATTTGCAGGAATTGACAAGTGAAGCTCAGCGAGCATGGTCTGGCATACCTTCTACCACATACCAACATCTCATAGAATCCATGCTCAGACGAATTAAGGCAATAATACGCGCAAAAGGTGGCCCAACAGCGTACTGAAGGAGTGGTCATAATAATTTGGCCACTCAGTGTACATGATAAATACATATATTTTTCATTGCAATTTTTTATAATGTAATAGAATAGGATATTTTTCTGGCAATATCAGTCCGTCTAAAATTTTATATATTTTTTACTACAGATTGAGTTTGAGTTAAATGAGATTATTGACGCATTACAATCCAAATAATCTTTTTTTAATATACTTTTAATCACCAATTCAATAACTTAAATTAATTGTTTTACGAAATATATATGTTTTTATCAATATATATATTTACAAAATAGGTTTGTTCTAATCACAATGAAACATGGAGCAGCGATTGTGAAATCTACCGAATGAGATGTTTCTGCAGCGAAGATAAAGCGGAATGCAAAACTAAGAAATATAAGCACGTTCACGTTGATTACTACGGCGAGTGCCGAGGTTAGTATCTGAACACGTTGGTGGAGAAATAATAATTTTCTCTCTCGAGTAAGATGACCAAATTTATTCACCTTATTCCTGACAGTGGTATTAGCAGATGGCAGTACAATAAGAGGATAACTTCCTTTAAATTTTACGAATGCATTGATTTACACTAGAGCTCCTGAATTAAATTATAAGGATATATATAATATCCACTATAGAGGAGCCTTATTAATTTTTACTAATCTGAGCTGCTAGATGTTAAGAAAAAAAACTGCATGACTTCCTGTTTTTTTTTTTTTTTTTTTTTTTTAAGGTTTTTTTTTTAAGGTAAGAGTCCTCGAAAAATTTCATGATTTATGGAATATATTGATTTATATGTGCAACAATTTTTAAATTGATTTTTTTTTAAATTGATAACTAATATTAGGTGCAGAACCATTTTCATCAAAGTTAATTTCATTGCTAGGCAAGTTTGAAACATCATACAATATTCTAAAATTCTTTTATTCTTTGCTGAATTTTTAAACAAGTATGTCGTTTTCATCTTTTAATTTTAGTATGGTGTTTTTTAATGTTTTGTTTTCGTATTTCGTTTGCATTTTCTGTGAAACAATATTATCTTGTTTAAAAAATGAAAATAAAAAAACATGCACATTTCTGATTTTTTGATATTTTACTGCAAATAAAAAAAATATACTATATGTTTTCAGATAAACTTGGGGACAAAAGTTAAAATTTGAGAACATTTTCTGCCCTTAGAAAGATTAAAATTTTTTAAGGACAATCAATGAAATTTGAGGACGTCTAATCATGGTCACCTTACTCTTGAGAAGAATCAAGTTTTTAATTTTATTGTTTTACACAATTAAATACTGAAATACAAAGGATTTATTATATTTATGTTTCATTACTAGTTAATAAGCCTTAGTTTGGATTATAAAATTTTTGTCAATATATTACAGATAAAGAGTTATCTTTACCGATGCAGCATTACGAACGAAGTATATCCACTCACATAATGTAGTACAAAAGCGCTACGATTGGAGATTTTCGCACTCCTAACCTAAACCAAACTGAAAGCATTATGAACGGAGTAGATCTGATAGCTAATAGTTTATAAAAACAATTACCATTGAATAAAAACGTTAGTGTCTATTTTGGCAAAGGGAACACTTTTAGTTAATTTTCAAAATAAAAATTAAGAGAATTTTATGAACTTTATCTACGTGGTCAAACAATAATTCTGGAGAAGTACTGTGGGTTGGAATCTAAACTAACTACCAAACTTAGTTCATAGAAAAGGTCTTCAACATCTTATACCATGACAACGTGTCACTCAACATGCAGCAGCAAAAACTTAAAGTGGGAATTCCTCCAACACTTTATACATTCAAGTTTTTATCTGTTCTGTTTTCTGCTAAATAATTTGAAAAGCAGGATGAAATCTCTTATGCTGATAGAATATCTATATTATGATTATAGAATATATTGATTCTTAAACAAACTATATATATAAAATTATATTAGGAGATATCTTGACTTTAATCAACGTTATTTTTTAACAGTGCAATACTTTCTTTCTTTCTATTTTAATTTCCTATTAATGAATAGCAATTCATTTTAAAAGCATCGTTTTGTGGGTTCGCTATGCTACGGCAGAAAATAATACTTGCTATAGCAAGGAGAGGATAAAAGTGAGAAAGACATAAATAACGCAAATCTATGACTGGGAAAATAAGTGAATGGCATATTAGTGAATCAGCTAATAGGCGGGACTGTGAATCAGAATATCATGGAATCTACAAATCGGTTGGCGAATCTATATACTAATAAAAAATATATAGTAATTTAAATTTATGGTATAGGAGTTGAACGTATTTTACTCTTTTAACTTTAGATCTTTTCTTTCAATATATATAGAAATTCCCAGATGTAGTGATGAGGAGATGGAAGATTTTCCCAGGAGAATGAGGGAGTGGCTCTTCAACATCATGCAAGATTTAGCCAACAGGCAAGAACTGGACGATCCTTATCTTCAATTGGAAAAAGAAGCAGAGAAAGATTTAGCCAAAAGATGGGCCAACGCTGTTGTTTGGAAGTTCTGCGATCTGGATTCACACCCATTCGACCGGTAAAAACTTACACGAATTAAAACTTTTTATTTGAAACGGTGGGAAGACGTTCTTCCACGACTCGCAAATTTTCAATTGTTTTATTATTTAAAATTTCTTACAAAAGGAAATGTAAAAATTTCTCTTATCTTGCTTAGATGTAATCAAACAATTGTAACGATTCAAATATCTACATTTTATAACCGTCGTTGAACAGCCGACCCAATTTTTGAGTTTACAACTACTAATGTTCAACCCCGCAGCCTTGTAATTTAGAACACCATCTAGAAGACAAGGGAATTATTCTGGGTCAAGTATTGGGAAAAATCTGCCTTTATGGAGGACTTTTTGATGGAACTAACCTGCATTTGCGTTACATGGAGTGGAAGACTTCCCACGGTTAGCCCGACTGCAAGGGGACTTTAATCCATGATCCGTCTACCATTAGGGATATTTTACATCAGCAATGTGGTTGGTGCGAGCCGGGTGCAGAATTCGAACCCTGTTCACGTCATTGGAAGGCGAACGCTCTATCCCCCGAGCCGTGTGCTCATCAAATCTGTCTATTCCCTGGGCTCATCAAGTATCTATAAGCATTTTTTTTTCTGAAAAACTTTCACAAGTTTTCGTAAATCAGAATTTCGAATTTGTCGCTAAATCAGCAATAAAATTCAAAATCCGCTGAAGAACGGAATCATTTTCTTATAAGCAATTGCATATAAGTCTAGGTGAGAAATTATTAAAAGACTAAATTTTTTTCATTAAATATTACTCCTAATAATTACTACGGCAGTAAATGATACTTGCTGTAAGGAAAGGATAAAAGGTAGAAAGACCAAAATAACGCATATCTATGATTAGGAAAATAAGTGAATGACATATAGTAATGATTGGAAATGGGAATAGTTAATAAAAATAAGTAAATCAGCTTCATTTTAATACTTAAAAATTTTCATCGCATTCTGGTCACGGAAAGATTATAATAATTATTGAAAGACGATTTTTAAGCAGATGTTTTTCTACAAATGGGAATGTAAACAATTCGGAATTTATCGTAAATATTTATCATAGATAGTAAAGGTATGAATCTGTATGTCGTAAATGTGAAAAAAATATTTAAAGCACTTTAGAATATCGCCAAGGCGGTGCATAGAAGTATGTTTTTTGGAGATCGTTATCATTATCACAATATTTAAGAACATCAAGATAAGTTATAATCAAAATTCAAACAAAGATAGGGTATACGAAAACCACCTAAATAAAGCACATATAAAGAAAAAAATTGGATATACCTTACTTTTGATTCTATATAAACCTCCAAAGGATCTTTCGAGGAACGTTGTTTATAGAATCGAACTAAACGTCTGTTGCGCTTTTATTTTTACTTTATTCATGTTGTTATGCTTTATTCGTACTTTATTATATTAAAAAGAGCCGGGATAGCCTGGTCGGTAGGGCACTGGGCCCATGCCCGAGAGTTCGAACCACGTCGGTCGGCGTGTAAAGTGACTGATGCACGTTAAATCTGTCGAGTCGCATAAGTCCTCCATGTTCCCATAACAAATCAATACCTCTGGGAGTACTGGATTGAAGATCGATCGTTCTCTGATTTAGGTCAAAATTACAATCTGTGGATGAATGAAGGGATGTATGAATGGGTCCGCCCTATAAACGGGTGCGACGTATGGTGTGACAGAAGTCAAATTCTTGGCCATAGATGGCGCCACTAGAAAACAAGAGCAATCGCACCCCCTGCCTAAATAGGCATACGTCAACAACAACAACATTATATTAAAATACAATCAAGGCCTTAAAAAGCGGTTATTCGAAAGCAATTTTGTTTTAAAAAATAAAAAAATAAAATAAAAGCCGAACAACTGATACTTTTCACTATTAGTCAATAAAGATCAATGATATTAATAATAGTGAGATCAATGATAAATATTATTATTGATAAGATTGTGCTTATCAAGCGTGAATAAGATCAATAAAATTTCCACAAATTGTAAATCTACAGAATCATATGAGATTTAAAAATATGAGTTAGTGTAATAAATTTATCTTCTACATAGATCTGTGTCAAGGCACGAATTATTTCCAATCCGAGCTCCTCTACTGGCCATGGAACACTGCATAGCACCCTTCTTGGACAAATGCGACGCTGATGACGATCATCGCATCTCTTTGAAAGAGTGGGGACTCTGCTTGGGATTACAGGAAAGTAAGTTCAGCCGACTTGTTAAACAAAATCATAATTATACATTATCTCCAGTTAATTATTTAAAATTAAACAGTTCCTTTGTGCGAAACTTCGTCGATTTCATATGAAGGACAAAGATTCTAACAAGAAATCAGTTCCTTTGGGCGAAACCTCGTCGATTTCATATGAAGAAACTATAATTTTTACATAAAAAAAGCTTTATTTGAGCGAAACTTCGGCAATTCCGCATGAAGGACAAAGATTCTAACAAGAAATCAGTTCCTTTGGGCGAAACTTCGTGGACTTCATATGAAGAAACAATAATTCTTACATAAAAAAAGTTTTATTTGAGCGAAACTTCGGCAATTCCGCATGAAGGACAAAGATTCTAACAAGAAATCAGTTCCTTTGGGCGAAACTTCGTCGACTTCATATGAAGAAACAATAATTTTTACGTAAAAAAGTTTTTTTTTTTTGGGGGGGGGGTGAAACTACGTTAATTTCGCATGAAGAGATAGAATATTCATAACTTCATATATATCTATGGTTTACAAATATTAATACAGAATGCATTTCAGTCAAAACAATTGCTTGCAACCTTATTAAAAAGAATAGGGGTGGAAAATGTGCTGACAACCCACTTCAGTTTTGAATTTAGTATGAAAATTTTCATGTTATATCCACCTCCAAGCCAGTTATGGGGTATTTAGTTTTTAATAAACAGATGTGGTTCACTCGCGTTAATGTAACCACAACCCACTTTCGAAATCAACGGAAAATATTCAATCACAGGCAGGTGATAACACATAACAGTAGGGCGTATACGAAGGGCGTCCGAGCGAATCGGAAAACATTGCAATTGTTACCGTAATGCAAAAAACGGGGCGATTTATCCAACTTCCAAAAGGGCATGATCTTTAGCTTTCGGGCCAAGAGTTTAAAATTTCCCTAAACGGTTTGTTTTATAAACTGTTCGCATGCCACCATGGCAAAAAATATACCGAGAGTGGCAAAATGATACTATCCCAAATCAGCAACGTGGCAAATAAGGTGAATCTCATAGATAACAGGGGTGAACGACGATTGCGGAGATGTGGTCGGGCGAATAGACGCGCAACCGTTGAGAAACTTGACCAAAGTGCTACTAACAGTTTCTCATCAACGACGATTCAGCTAACGTTGCTGCTTATAAGCAAGGCTCTGTAGTAGACGCCTGGTTAATGCACATTTGCAAACTGTTATTCATATTGGAAACGAAGGCTGGAATTTGCACGTCAGTACTGCAACTGGACGTCCAATAAGTGACGACAGTAAGTGATTTTACTGATGAATCACGTTTTATGCTCCATCTGACAGATGGACGTTGGCGTGTACGACATGAAATGTCTGAAAGCAATCAATTTGCTACAATTGCTGGAATTATCCAAGCTGGAGGAGTGCACTCATTATTGTAGAAGACAGGATGGATCAACCTAAGTACGTATCTGTCCTTTAGAACAATGCTCGCCCCTACATGCGAATTGTTTTTCCTCAGGATGATTTCTACCAGTAGGGCATTGCGACATGTCATACAACTCGCAATGTACGTGGATGTTCCAAAAATCACCAGGATAAGTTTACCGTACTCCTCTGGCCACAAAACTCTCCAGGCTTAAATCTAACAGATAATCAATTAAACCACCTTAATCTGATTGTATAGGAATGTACTACGATACTTTTCCTTTTCTTCATATTTTCCGTTTTTAATAAATAAAAATATTTTTAAAATTCCCATGATGCTTTCTTTTTTAAGTATGTTTAATGTAGTTTTCAGTTCCATATAGTTTCCCAACTTAAAAGATTTTAATCTATATGAAAATCAAGACAGAAACTAACGTACTTCCTTCTTCTATGATTCTCCAGACGCTAATGGTGAAAGCATGCGAAGTGTTGTCACAGATAGAGAGTTCTGTTCTACGCCACCTGTAGCCCATTTCAATCGCCAATTGAAACATTCAAGTTATTTCATAGCTATAACAAACAGAAAGTAAAATCCTAGTGTTATAAAAAACAGAGTGACTTTCCAATCCTTGTGTTTCTTGCCGCGTGAATGCACCCTATAAGCTCATACTCCTCTCTGTACCGTGGATTATTAATCTCTGTGGGAGGATTACTAATATCACCGCCATATCTATTAGCTATTTTACTTTAGAAATTATTTTACTTTTGCTCATTTTTAATACATTTGAGTCTTTCATAATGTTCCCTTATTTCTAAAATATGTTATAGTTTTAGAACTAATTACAGTTATATTTCCAAAAGTACAAATAAATCTATTTTCCAAAACAGTTATTAAGAAATTGTAAACATCTTTAAAATAGCATAAAAATATTTTTCGAGCACACCTTTCTTTCAAATAACTGTCATTGATTTGAAATACAACAGTTTAATATTTAAACTGTCTTATTTTCCAAAAATCAAAATTAAGAAATATATTTGATTATTTCAGATGAAATTGAAGACAAATGTGCAGAAATAAGAGATAACAATGAGTAATGATGAAATTAAACAAATTGCTTATGTGCAATGTACTCACTGCCTGAACGTTGATTCTCGGTGCTATATTGTAAAGTGGAGTTTCTGTGAATCATGTGCCAAATTAATGTCTGTTGTGCCTTTGCAAATTTGTCTAATTTATCTTTTTATACAAATTGTACTATCAATGTTTTGTCATTTCAAATTTTAACACTGTGGATTACTAAATGTTTATTTCCTATTGTCTGATATATCCATTTGCAATACAAAAATATAACACAAATTTAATGAATCTAACTGGTTTTTAAGTTTTTCACATTGCATAAGAAGCAATTCAATAAATAGAGCTATTCTAGAGCAAATAAATCATACACTAGTGTATTAATAAAATATATAAGCTAAAGTCAGACTTATATAAGGTTAAAACTATAGTTATATTATTAATAATTAGATAAATTAAAAAAGCATAATAATTTTAAGCTTATTGTTAATTTTGTCAAAAATCCCCAAACTTCAAGTTGGAATGAGAAAAAAGACCTAAAATTAAGAAATATTGGTAACCATAATTGACCATTTTCAACCATATAATAGATACCAAGATTTATAGTTCAATTCACTTTTAACCAAGGTGAGATTTATACTATGAGATAATGGGGAAATTTCTAGAAGTAGAAAAACTCAAGATTTATAGTTCAATTATCTAATACTGAATTTTTATTAAATTAAATATAATTTCAATACATCAATAAAAGATTTTTTAAAAAAATATGCGGAATTATTTATTAAGAGGACAGCCCTTTTCAAAGTACTCAATAAAGCTTAAAACAATTGCATCAGTATAAATGGCCCGTATAGATGATAATTAATTTTGTTATAATCCCAACAAAGGAACATAATTATCTACTAAATTCTGATATCTTTCATCACAGAGCTCCCATAAATAGTTAATGATGTGGAGCATAAAGTACAATACGCAAAATATGAACAAAAAGATTACTTAAATTAAAATGATGTAAAAATTTCTAAACCTTATAATTGAAACTTTTTTCTTTAATAATAAAAAAATATGCATATTTTGCTTAAAATTATCTTTGGTTAAACAAATTTTTAAATTTATAAAAAAAATATGTAATTCCTTCACATAGTTTTATAGACATATTGATATAAGCGAAAGTGAAATAGCATTATGGGGATCAGATTTTCAACAACACAGAAACTAATTTGATCATATATGCATGCTACATACTCCCATATTTTGAAAAAAGGCATGTTTATTCTGAGAATGTACATTTTTGTGTTAAATTTTGTAACTTAAAATATCATCCATCTGCCCATTTAAAAAAGCATATTCTTAGTTTAACCTTAGAAACATTAAGATTGCATTAGCATGAGAATATCCTATAATTAAATCAAAAGTATTAAGGTGTGTTTTTTATTTTGCTCACACAGGGTGCATAGTCAAATTTTTGAGCAAACTATAAATGTCTTAAAGGCACTTTTTAGGCAATTTAAGGGGTCACAGTACCCAAAAAATGACCAAAATATTGATATTTTTTTATTGCTTATAATAAAACTTCAAACTATTTGAAATGCACTGAAAAAGAAATCCTCTATCTGCATTTTTAAAAAAGTTATGAATGATTTTAGATTGATCTGAGACAGAAACTTGATAAGCAGGCAGATTTTAAAGTGCTTTTTCTCATAGATGATAATTTTGTGTTTTATTCTTAATTAAATCCCTAAGGAATTTTTTCTATTTAAGATCAAGCTTTGAAGTAAACTTTTTTATATTAAGTATTTAAACTATGCAAAGAGCCTTATTTAAACTAACAAAGAATATGCCTTATTTAAACTACGCAAAGAATAAGCATTTTATGAAATATTAAAATTTTTACCGCATGTTATATATACCTAACAGGAATTTTTAACCTTTTCTTTCTACTCTTTAACAAAATAATCTGTAAAAAATGTTCTAATTGATATATCAACAAAAGAATGCACAAAATTGTTAAGATGAATAGTGTAAGCACTAAGAAATAAATATTTTTCTGAAAATATGTTAAAATAAAAAAGTCTTAAGGATTTAAAAACTTATCAGTTTAACTATTTTTTGAAGATAAATTATTGATTGCAAATTAAATGAGCATGTAAAGCATCAACAAAATGAATGAATATACCTTTATTTTAAAAAAAAAATGTTGCAAGGGTACTGTGACCCCTTAAAAATATTTTATTTACTTTTTTTTAAAATATATATATATATATAATTAGGATATGCACACTTACAAAATTTTTCCAATTCATTAATTAATTTTAATGTAAAATTATAATTACTTTAACTTTAAAAAAAATTGGGTTTTTTTCTTAGATTTAAATTAAGATTATTTATAAATCTATAGTCAACAAAAACTTTTACAATATTAGAAGGCAATTTTTAAAAACACCCAATGAAAAAAGCATCTTTAAGAGCTTTTAGATGAAGATAAAAAATAAACACCTTTTCACAAACGCTAAGCAAACTGAGAGAGTACAAGTTTCCTACATAATTTGTTTCATTATAAAGTGTTTTCAAACTTGATAAGCAAAACACTCTTGCAACAGAATTATAAACTTGTTGAAAAAAAATTTAATTTATGAGTTATCTCTGTTTATGGGTTTAAATTCTGGCATTTTACTACAATGCACACAACTTTGTTGAATTCCATGTAAAAAATTGAAATTATTATGCAAAATTCAGAAATTTTTTTACAATTTATTTATATTTTACAGAATAATATTCAATCAATTTAGTCTTGGAGCAATGTAAAATAATGTGACAGTCAAAAAACATAATCACACGTACAAAACCTGCAGATAAATAGACATATTTTAACATGAAAATTCTTTTCAAACATGGATCGGATCAGCTTTCAATTTTCATCAACTTCCAGCAAATGATTATTTTTCACGCAGCTTACAATCATCACTAATTACTCATCATTAAAAAATCTTTACGGATAACTTTTGTAAATGGATGTCAATCAGATATGTAACATCATTTGGCATTATAAAAAGAAACAGAATTCAGCTTTCAACATGGACAATGATATAATATATGGGCGGACATCAGTGGCGTACACTTTATTTATAGGAATTTTTAGTGGATGTGTGCGTAAAGTAATTATTCCATATTATGTTTAATAATGTCAAGATAATTTGTTACTTAGTCTAGATAATTATTGTGAATCTGGATAATTTATTACCACCAAGGAAGTGCATAGTTTAAATTGATCTGAATAATTTGAGATCTACTATACTTTTAATGTGTTAATTTAATAAAAAAAATAGTAATTTTCATTAAATATTAAACTTAAACAAAATATCTTATTGATTGAACATATACAATTCCTTTTTTAATACGCCACTGGCAGACATACATACAAGCATATTTAAATATATTAAATAAATATAATACTGAGCATAGTTATTTTGAAATTTTCAGTAAAATATGCAATGAAATTGTTGGAATTATCACAGTAAATAATAAGTTTATTTATAAAAAAAATATAATTTTAGCAATCAAAATAAGTTAATAGGAGCATTCAGTAAGCCTTCATATAATATGAATGATAAAATTAAATTTACTAAATTAATCATCATGATATATTTTTAAATTTTTGTGATTTTGAAAATCAAAATTTTTGTTTCATTGAAGTTTGAAATACTGAAGTAATTTCTTAATATCCGATAATCGCTGATAGCATAAAACATTAAGAAAAAGTAAGATTTAATAATTACACAGTAAAATGAGTTAAACTATTATTTTTTTTATGACATTTCTTAATATTTCAATTTTAAGTTCAAACAAAATAAATGATAGATGATGTTTCAGATTTAAGTCGTGTTAAGATGTTTCAGATTTAAGAGCAAGATTTTTTTTATTAGCAACAACTTTTTAAACTTTTATTGACAAAAAAATGTGGAGAAAAAATTAAATTGAGTTTATTATGCAAATAAATATGATTGATAAAATCAATAACTAAAAGTACTAATTTCTTCCCAAAAGAAGTTGAATTTTGCTTATTATGGTTTGCATAGGCAAGTATTCAAATATTTAAATTGATGAACTTACAATAGCAAGCACAACTATCTGAGTGACGATGGAAATGCAATAAAAATATTAATTTATAACATGAGCAATATTTATTGATTTCTAAACAAGAGATTGTTGCATCTGACAACTTACTGACTTATTCATATCCCTCTTGTTTGTCCTCTAAATTAGGTTAATGCATGTCCACACAATAAGCAATAAAACAGCACATTTGTAAAATGTTTTTAAATTCTTAATAAACAAATTTTGATGTTCATGATTTAAGTTCTAAGCTGTAAAGATGATGGTAAGAAACATTTTTTTATTTGAACAAGGAAAATTTAAAAAAAAAAAAAAAAAGTAGTGCAGAGACCTTTTATAGCTTTCCACCACCACCCAATCAGGGTATATTAGAATGTAAAACCGGTTGCCCATAAGTCCCTTAGGAGAAACCACAGGCCCAGGAGGGGGGGAGCGACTTGCTAGGTCACCACCAGTGTATTTAACCTCTTTATAGTATACCTGCAACAGCCCATTGTGGGCCAGGGAGTTGATGGAGGCTAAGGCTCCACAATTTCGAGACCTGCAGCATGATTATTGCAATTCGGTCGACATTGTGCACAGGGTGCCTTCACTTTATAGACAAGCTCGTACTCGTCGATGAAGCTGGATTGACTTTAAGCCACCACTGGGAATCAAATCCAAGTCTTCTTAAAAGTAGAGGCATTTATTACATGAGTGGCAATTTTTTTAAATACCAAGAAATTTGCAGTTAATTATATGCAAATATTTTAAATTTTAGGCTTGACTACTATTTTTATAATATTTGGGCACACTGATTTTAAGTCTATTAAATATATTGTGAAATTAAACTATTAAAAGTTATCGTATAAGATTACATTCATTATTTAATTTCGTAGCTTCTTGACAAAAATAAGTAATGTTTTAAAAAAACAATTATCTAGGGCCATTAAGTCAAAACTTATTTTATAAAATGTTAACTTTTGACACAGCATATTTTTAAGAATTAATTTGGTACATTTTAAATAGTTCGCAGCCACTTCATAATTTGCTCACGACCTTTTTATACTTTTAATAATCAGGGAAAATTCTCAAGGCATGTAGCCTTTGTAAAAACTAATATAGGAGTTCAGAGGATAGTAATATTTTTCATTTTTACAAAATTTAAAATGAAAATTAAAATTGAAATTTAAAGTACATTTTTTTCAACTCCTATGGCATTAATTTGAAACTTACCTAATCGGATGTCAGCTTTTGACACAGCATATTTTTAACAATAAATTTACTACATTTTAAATAGTTGAATTTAACAACCACTTTATAACTTTGTTATGTTTATAATAATTAGGAAGAGTTCCCAACATATATAGCAATCATTGAAATAAATATAGCAGGAGAGAGTTCAGAGGGCAGTATTATTATTTATCATTTTTACTTCAGTCAATTACAAAGTTGATAAACATTTATTTCAACTTGACTCACTTCCTTACTTCAATTTAATTTTAGAAAATTATAAAATTATTTTAGTTTACTCACACAAAATATTCTTTACTCAAGCTTTGTAGTACTTTTTTATGTATGTCACTACATTTTAACGAAATCTATGACATTAAGAATATTTAATTTAACCAGTTTTACTATTATCTATGTATCTAAAATTCTTAGACCTTTCAGAATGTAATTTTAAGAGAGAAAAATAATCTATTTATCATTCTACAAATACCCAACATACAAACAAGATTAGAATAAATATCACTACAATTCAGAAAAGTAAATTATTTGTACAGAAATTCATCAATATAAAAATACTATCTAATTTTTTTTTTAATTTTCACATTTAAATAGCTAAGTACTAATTCAGATAAAAATATAGCATTTAAGATTTTGACATCTTTTCCTTCTTTACACTAAATTTAATTTTATACATACATAAAATATAAAGCTAAGACTAAACAAAAAATTGACAGAAATTGGAAGAAGTATGAATACTAAAGACATTGTTAGAAAATGAATTGTTAAAACCAAGGTTTGAAAATAATAATGATACATGACCAAGGCATGTAAAAATTCAGATTGGCTATGTATTTTTTACCCTTATAGTTAGGTTGGGCAGATAAATATTCAACCAGAATTAAGAAACACCATTTTGGAGAGAAAAATACTCTCAAACTTTAGCAAAAGCCTTTACAAAGAGTCAAATACTTTAGCAAAAATAATACTTTAATAAAATGTTAACAAAATATGTAACAAAAATAGTTTAACAAAATTTTAGCAAAGAGTCAAATACTCTCAAACTTTAGCAAAAGACACTAAGATGTTAGATGGGATGAAAAAGCGACCTCAAAAGGTGAGAAAGAAAAAGAAAATCCATTGTATTTTACTTAGAGCATAGTATTTGACATAAATCCATTGTATTTGACAATGTATAAGACTTAGATATTATTGAATTAAATTATAAAAAATCAGAATTTCTTAAATAATAGAAGCTTATTCCATTTTAATCCAATAGTAATGTTTATTTTCATTAAAAAATATTTACTCCAATTGCAGTGCATATGAACAAAATTAATATTGTAAAAATTTTAAATATGGTTTAAAAGAAACTTATTGAAGAGTATTGCTTATAGTATTTAATAATTTCGGCAATATTATTAAATACTATAGAATATATGTAATGCATACTTTTTTAGTTTATTAGAATGTTTTTTACATTTACTCCATTAACGCAAAATACCTTTTGTAATGATACCTAATACTTTTTGTCAATAAAACTTAATACTTCAGGCTTATACTTAAGATAAAAATGTTGATGTAGATAATGTTGGTAGTATAATTTTTTGACAGATTAATAATAAGGTACAGTCATTTGTTTACAATAATATGCAATCCAAAAAGATGTTCAGAGATGCATTAATGCGGTTGCTAAGGCATGAAATAACTTTGACATTTTTCAAACCCTGGTTAAAATCCATAATTATAAATTCTAAAATGTCTTCAGCTTATGAAATATACACAGATGAAAATATAGAAAACAATATTTAATCTAAAATGTTTGAAAATACTATTCATGAAGTATCTTTCATACTATAAGGAACATCAAGACAAAATAATCTCTACATAAATAACAAATTAATATGTTTAACAGCTAAACTAAAACTGAATATCAATAATTAATTGTTTAGAAAATGTCTTGTGATAAGGTAATGTTGATTTGGAAAACATAAGATAATTTGAAATTAAAATTTCAAACATTTTTAAAAATACAAAAACTTTAGATAGAAATATATATGTATAAATTCCAAATACAAATTGAAAAATATTTGAATAAATAATTTTTCCTTACAATATTTTTTAAATATATAATATTGATTTAGTGGACGTTTCATTGTTTCAAATATTATTCCATACAATTTGAACAGTGTAAACTGTACACGCTGAAAAAAAGCACCGTATTTAAATTGTACAAGAAAATTAATGTTAAAATGGCACTTACAGATTTATAATTTTAATTTAGAAACTTTAAATATAAATTTTAAAGCACCTCTTTCACACAAGAAAAAAGAAAACATAGCTTAATTGTATTAAATGTTCATCAAATATCATTATGGAAAGCAGGTGTAACTCGTCTGGTCTAACTGACCTGAAAGCAAGCCACCTGAATTACTACAAATTCAAACAAAAGACACAGAAGTTAGCTATTAGTTTCTCATTAAAAATATAAGTATTTTTTCAAAGGCTTTCTTGCATATTTTTGTTGCAATCAAAATACAAACGGTTTAGTGCTAATCTATTTTCAACGAGTGAAAAAACAGTTTTAAAACTGAATTTTGAGCGGAAACAATACATATATAATAACTACACAAACACCGGGATTCATTTGAAGTCATTCTGTTCTGTTTAACAGAAAATTAGCTTTGCTTTTCTGCAATTGCTGTCAGCAAAATTATGTAATTAATATTTGGTGAGTTAGCATAATTAATAGTAGAAAAATTTCACATAAAGAAATGTGATATTGCGGGACATTACCTAATAAAATAAAGGCTAACTAAAATAAATTAATGCAATACAATTCTCTTTTTTCTTAATTTCATAGTTATAATTTGCTTCTTCAGTGAAACACATTGAACTTATTGAACAAGATTACAAAAATATACATCAAAATAAGTAATTTTCTTTAAGTAGTTAAATGTTACTAAAAATAATCAAAAATTAAAAAGTTACACTGGCAAAAAGACCTTTCTTTTTATTTAAATTGACTTAGGGAATAAAAATACAATGCGAGTAGCATTATGTATGAATTGCTATGATATACTATATAAAATGATTATTCAACATGAAATGTTTATGTAGAATTGAATATGAGTTATTTCTGCATTTCATAACATTGTTATGTTCTGAACAAACATCATGATGGTGATATAGGACAATATAGTTAGTTACATTTCATCTGCCATTAGTCAAAATATCATTAAAATTGAAAACCAACTAAAGATTAACACTTTGACAGCAAAATAAATTTTTTGGAAGATTTTTGTAATGTTGAAAACTTTTTGGCGCATTGAAAGAAGGCTCCCTCAAAAACATTGTTTATTTATCTTCCAACACAACAAATTGAGAAAAAAAAATTGAGAAAGCAAATCAGCATATTGACCCAAATGATTTGTTAAAATATTATTTGCCATTAAAGGATAAAAGGAAATATTTAACCCTTTGAGTATTAGTCCCAGCATTTTACTAACTTTAAGCTGTTTGCTTTCTTGTATCTAATTTTGAACTGCTTTATTTTATAACTGGTCTTAAGCAAGTGACCCATTTTCGGAGTTATGACTACCAATATTAAACTACCAAACCTTGTAACTCATAGATTAACCAAAAAAAGCATAACTAAAATTATCACTTGCTGCAATTAATGAACATATTTTAATTGGATTCCTTAAATCAAGAAGTTAGCCTCTCAGAAATGTAAAAATATGATTATTAGGCTAAAAGTTATAAAGCATGCTTTTAATTTTCAGTAAACTGTAAATTAATCAAAATTCCCTTTTCTTTCTAATAAATTAGCACATATAAAATTAAATTGATACAGCAAATTGGTGGAAAATGCTTTCAAAATAAATATTATATGCATAAAAAAAACATTATACTAAAGTAAATTTTCAAAATTATTGAAATTAATTATAGAGTGAAGTATCATTTAAAGTCAAAGTGTTAAAAGGATATACTCAAGAAAAAGTTTCTTGTTAAAGCATTTACAATGAATTACTTGAGAAGGAATTGAGCACAAAATAAGCACGTTAAAATATGACAATTTTTATATTTTGGAAGAGCTTTGATAAATAATTTTAATCACAGTTCATGAAGGCTTGAAAAACAGTGTTGTTAGTTTCTGATTTATACAATTTAAAGAAAGTAGACACTTTGTTTTCTTCATACTGATAGGAGTTCTGTATTGCTTAATGAAATAAGTTATAGAATGTAGTGAAATTTGCTGAAAGAAAATTTAAAATATAATAAATACAGTGTATTAGGAAAGTTTAAGGAAAAAATCATTAGCATTATGTTTGTACGCCAAAATTATTAGTAAAACTTTATCATTAAACACAAATATGATTTGGATATCTAACACTTTAATACGTGAATAGTAAATTTTCTATAATATTTTGTATACCAGAATTAAATGCTGTGAAAACAATTAAAAAATTACTAGCAAAAATTCTGCTAGATTTTAATTTATTTTTTTGGTTTTTGAAAAATTTGTGAAATCTAGCTGTCAAAACTCTTTGTAATAAACAAAAATCTATGAAAATTTTCTCAATTATTAAAATCTTTCTATAGTTTTTTTTTTTCTTTAAGCAGAAAGAAAGAAAAGACTTACAGATTTATTTAATAAAACATATGCCCTTGTGTAAATAAATTAATTGATAAGTAACTAAACAACTTAACACTTTTCTTAAACAAACATTACAAAAAAAAACTACTTTTGACTACTAAAAAATAGTTTTTGATAAGAAAAAACTACTTCAAAACTACTACTAAATGTACTATCAATTTAATTATTGATTTTTATAGCCCACAAAGAACTCTTGGCTTTAAGATATATTTCTACTACCTTTCAAATAGAAAGGAACACATCATTTAACTGATTTAATTGAGTTAAGTCATGAATAAATGACTCAAATAAGAACACAATTAAGCGAAAATGATAAAATCTATGAGATCTTTTATATAAGTATATGAAAATGGTTTGAAAATACTTAAAATTTAGGAGTCACAAAGCAATAAAATCATTATTAAGATTGTGATGTTTGTCACACATTCTCTTCATATATCTCTTTTATTTCTCCAATCACTCAATTAAGCACTTTTACTTTCTTAACTTACTTGAACTCTTAAAATATAAGTTATCTCTCCAGGTAAGCTATAAGCTAATACTTTCATCTTGATATCTTCCAGTTTTATGCATTGAATGTTACCCGACTTTTTGGAGATGTACATATAAAATTTTCAAATAAATTCTCTCGAGAAATTTAAGTTTCTCTATAAATAAAAGAGGGATTTGTCTTAAATATAGAAAGATAATTATAAAAAATAGATAACAAGCATAAATGTACCAATTAACTTGCAACTATTGAAGAAACTACAACGGATACATATATTGCTATTTGAAAATGGTTCTTTCTTAAAGAGACTGCTTATGAAATTTTTAAAAGTTGCTACTTTCAGTCAATATGATTTTTATTCTCACATGTGATAAAAAAAAATAGCTAATTTCTGTATTTTTCTACATTTTATGATTCTACTTTCTCTTCAACTATTTTTATGTGTTACAAATAAAATATAAACAATTATGTAGATTTAAAACAACTATTTAGAAAGAAACATTACCTTTAGATCCCTAAATGATGATTTAGAAATGATAGTATTGCTTTATTATTTCGGTCACCTGTTAGATGTTTGCTCTTGAAGTGCACCAGTAGTTAAAAGTTCAATTTCTGTTATTAAACGTTCCGTTTCCATATCAAGCTGGCTAATTTGTGTACTAAAATAGAAAAAATTTGAAATAAGAAATCAATCATGAGTTAGCAGATTGTCATTATAACATCAAAAACCACAAAAGTTTAAATTATATACTTAATTAATATAAGAATTTCATACAATATTTTATCTTAAATTTATTTAGTTACTTTATTTATTTGTGATTTTTAGAGGAACCAAAATTCACAACTCATCAGGGCTCGAAAAACCACCCATTGTCGGTAGTCAAAAATTCCCCGCGGACAACAAATTTCTCGAATCCGACGTCCGAGCGGATGGCCGTTTCCCCGTTTATGCTCGTGATACAGGTTCAATTTTTGGTAACTTACAAGAGTCTAGCGCCTCACTTCTAAAATGACCCTCTAATCTATAAATCGAGGTTATTTCTTTTATTACTGTATAATGAAATTCTAGTATTTGTAATCCTAGTAACTACTAATTCATTGTGCAATTTATATAAATGTTTGCAATAAATAAGAGAAAATTATATTTTTATTTATTTAGAAGCGATGGATTAGTTTCAAATGAGGACGGGTACATTGTTGGACAGGACAAGGGATGTCCAACAATGCATTTCTGAGTTTTTTCGAGCCTTGCAACTCAAATAATCGTTAGGAAAGGCTCAATGAAGATGAGAGAAATTTTAATCAAGCAGCTCAGGGAAATTACATGAAACTTTTTGTCACTGTTAGACAAGAATTTGATAAAACTCTTTGATACCCTCTCTCTTTAAACCAAATTTTTATTTGCAGTTGATGAACAAGAGACTCAAAAAATCAATTATCAAAATAATTCAATCATTAAAATAATTCCAGGAAATCCTACGATATAAAAGGATCCTTAAAAAATCATTAATCCTATCCATGCTATAGTAATAAAATAACTTGATAACGTCCTAGAATATACTAAATAAATACAGAAAAAAAATAGTAGAAATGCAGCAAATAACCCAATATTATCATTTTACTCAAGCTCATTATTGCAAGAAATGTTAAAATACTTTAATAAAACTTCAGTACTAGTACAGTACAGAACCCGTTATCCGGAAATCAGAAAACCGGAAAACCAAAAAACCGGAACGAAATTCGGTAAATTTTCCCGCCATTTTTTAAAAAAAAAATTTTTTTTTCCTCGTAAAATTTTAGGATTTTTCTTTTTTGAAAGGAAGGATTTTTTAGGATTTTTCTTTTTTTTTACCATAATTTTGGAAATAATCATTAGTGTATTACTTCATATTTTTTTCTTCTTTTTAAGATTATTTCCAAATATTTTTTTTTAGTTGCTTTTAACAATAAAAAAAACGGCTTTTTGTAGCGATTCAGAAAACCGGAAAAATCAGTTATCCGGAACAGCGATGGTCCCGATCGTTCCGGATAATCGGTTCCCTACTGTAGTTGTACTTTATTTGCATTGCACTAGAGATCCACAATGGGCTATTGGCAATTGTTTAGGAAATATTGTTAAAGATGATTCAAAAACATGTCATCACATTTTGATCCTCTGCAGTTTTTCAGATTTGGATCACATTTGGATCCCCCGTTCGGTTGCCCAATGACCTGTGTACAAAGTCAAGCACTTTAAACACAGGTCTCACACCATTGGCCCCTTCACAGGCTAATCAAAGTGGTCACCCACCCGCTAACTACAGACTTGATTTTGATGATATACTACCATGTTTTATTGATCAGTTCACTGTGGAACTAATGAAACTTCAAAATCTGATACATTGTACTAATAAATATAAATTAAAAAGATAGCGCCACAAATCAGGCACTTCTAGGTATTTAAAGTAACTACATTTAATTTCAGAATAGAATACCTAGTGAAATGGCCATCCCATTCAAGCTCTTCATTTCCATTCGAGACTGGAGTAGAAGCTCTAGAACCACAACTTGCAGTAGTGTCAGATGATATATCATCCTTTCCTGGCATGTGAGAGACTGGGGATAAGCCTGGATTTTTAAAAACAAAAAGACACATTGAAAAAGATTTTCCTCCAACTTAAGACTAATAAATAAATAGCATGAGCAATTTATGATTTAAAATCTGTAGAATAAAAATCAATTAAAAAACCTATTAGTTTGTACAAAAAAAAAAAAAAAACATTTTTAAAAATCAAATTTATTTGGAGATCAATATTTCATAGAGACGATATGAATATACTGTTAAATATAATTATATTCTAAAACCAAGAGAAAATTCAATTACTGACAAAGAAAAATAAGAAATCTAATATTTTTTATAAAACCAAATTCTATACAACAGGGGATATATAGATAACGTAAAATTCACAAAATTAGCAATAAAGGAAACGAAGGAAATAAGAATAAAAATATGACCACCGAAGCTGACGTCTTCAGGGGGTACCGGCCCCGGTAGCCATAAAACAAAACCATTTCTATAGAGGGAGAAGCAAATGCCTAAATTAACTCCCTCAGTACCCCGATGGTTTTGTATAGAAGTCCAGGAAAAAAACATGAAATATAAATCTTTTATTTTTATTTTCTATCTGCGCATTGTAATAGAGGGCGTTGTTTTCTTTAGTTTTTAGTGTTTCCTTTTCACTCGGCTTGCTTGTGAAATCGCTGTTTGACCTGGTTAAGTGAGTTTTTATTTTTTTATTATTTTGTTTGAGTTTCTTTTCTAAATTCGTTTTTTGTATTTCATGTTTTTTTTCTGGAACCATCGGGGTACTGAGGGAGTTAATTTAGGCATTTGCTTCTCCCTCAATAGAAATGGTTTTGCTTTATGGCTACTGGGGCCGGTACCCCTGAAGACGTCGGCTTCGGTGGCCATATTTTTATTTCCTTCGTTTCCATTATTACTAATTTTATTCTTTTTTTGAAATTTCGGCTGCTTTTTAGCACGTTTTTTTTTCAAAACAGTTTTATCTATTTAGAATTTTAATAAATTTTTTGTTTTCTTTTAGTATTGCAAAACTCACAAAACAGAAATTTTTAGAGACTTATTCAACGCCAGTAAATTAAAAAACTGGTTTATTTGTTAATAAAAGTAGAAATATCCTACAATTGCTCTTAACTGTAAAATTCTCAATATTTTTAAGCTCTACCGCTGATTCCCTGAAAGTCTTAGTCAGTTTCCACCAGCAAATACACAACTATTAGTTGTTCTTATTTCCAATGCCATTTATTTAGTATATTAAAAGGAAACCAACAGAACTTGTCAAATTTATAATTCAGCGTGTATTTCATGTGCTTATTTTGTTCATTGTCCACATACTATAATCAAAATTTTCCTACATTAAGATTATTTCACACACACACTTCATTTCACACTTCACAATTTCACACTTCATTTTAAAATATATCCTAATTATTGATAGGTATCTAATTATAAATTTTTAACAATTTTCAATTTAAAATATAAATTACAATAACTTTCTTAAAAAAAGTTATACATTTTCCTAATTTAAAGATTTGTTTTAATAGACAAAAATATTACGCTTTAACTAACAGATTTTAAGTATCGTGAAATAAAATAAAAGTTATTAGAAAAAAAGTGAATCAACATAAAGCATGAAATTAAGTGAATTAAGTAGAAGAGTTAAAATTTTATATGACCTTTTACTAACTAGTAAAAGTAACAACTGTATGCCTTAATACACTCATGTCCATAAATTAAGGATAATTCAGAATCACACGGAAATCAAACTCTAAAATTAAAATTTCACCTGTAGAATTATCACACATATCCTGAAGAAGAATATGCAAATTACAGGAAACCACTAGATGACGCTGGTAGGACGTCACAATGACGAGAGTGTAAGAGAGGGGTATATAAGGAATGGTGGCAAAGAAGTAAAATTGTTCACAAGCGCTTTAAAAGCCTTTCAGTGCAATAACAGCATAGTTATGGCACAAAGGAAGCATTTGGATGATTTTTTACTTGGCCGAATCATCGGACGACTGGAATGTGGACGTACCCAGCTGGAAGTATCCGAGGAACTTGGAATCAACCAGAGTGTCATCTCCAGGCTTTGGCAACGATTCCAAGATGATGGTAATGTGAGTAGACGTTACAGCACAGGTCGCCACCGTGTTACAACGCCGAATGAAGACCGGTATTTGGCAGTTACTGCCAAAAGAAATAGACAGAGCACAGCATCAGGCCTGTCTCGTCAGCTCTCTTCAGCTACTGGTACGACAGTGTCAAGGCAGACCGTGTACAGACGCTAAGGGCACATTGGTCTATATGCTCGTAGGCCTGTTAGATGTGTTCCACTTACCACAACTCACTGTTGCCTGCGATTAGCCTGGAGTAGAGAGCATACATTGTGGACGCCGCATCAGTGGTCTTGTGTGATGTTTTCCGACAAGTTCAGGTTTTGTTTGCAGTCTGATTCTCGCTGGACTTTCATATGGAGAGCGCCAGGTACCCGTTACCACCAAGACAACACCATTGAACGACACCGTTACGGTGGTGCAAGACAGCTCGTTTGGGGAGGAATTATTCTTGGTTCCAGAACTGACCTGCATGTTCAGAGTGTAACGATGACAGGCCACATCTATAGGGATGTCATTCTGGAACAACATGTACGTTTGTTTCGGGGCACCATGGGTGCTGAATTTCTGTTTATGGACGACAACGCCTGTCCTCACCGTGCAAACATTGTAGACGAATGCCTTCAATCGGAGGATATCACCCGTATGGATTGGCCAGCATACTCACTGGACTTGAATCCAATAGAGCATGTGTGGGATATGCTTGTCCGACGAATTGCAGACCGTCAACCCCCTCCCATCTGTCTACCGGACTTTCGGAGGGCATTGCTTGATGAGTGGTGTAATATTCCCCAAGATCAGATTGATAATTTGATAGTCAGCATGCCTAGGCGTTGTACGGCCTGTATTGCATCGTCCGGGAGACATACTCTGTATTAACCATCATACTAACCTTGTTATACTGTTTTTTGTAAATAGGTTCTTTTTTGAAATTTGCTCCAGGGAGTAAAAATCGCAATTTTTATTAATTATGTCAAACATATAGCATCTTTTTTGCTCTTTACCTTTTGCTTAATACATAGACTTTACAAATAAGTCAAATTTGTTTGGCTTCTGTCTCTTTCTGTGCCTGAATTTCATTATCCTTAATTTATGGACATGAGTGTACTTAGGTTGCCAATATTTTTATTTTATTTATTAATTATTCATTTTATAATATTTATATGAGGGAAGTATGAAAAAAGGAAATAAGTTAAATATTTCAGACTAGTACAAAAAATATATAACTAGAGGATTTTTTATAACTTAATACATTTACATTATTAACTAAAATCAGAAAAAATATTATTTTTAATAATAAAATAACAATTATATTTAAAAAAAAAATTTAAAAAATTTTAAAAAATACATGTAGACAAAATTTTACACATTCATAATTTTCATGAACTGCTACAACTTATATTAGTTTCAGATACGAAAATAGATTATTATTGCCAAATTATGATATTCATGAAGAAAAACAATTAAATACCTTGCTCAGTCTCCCATTCTAAATCTACGGAGGAAGTTGGGCTGCTACAGCTAGCATCTTTTTTTTGTTTCTCATTGATGGAAACATCTGTAGAAACAAAATTAATATCTTCATTAGAAGTACTCCTAAGTATTTCTTAATAAGTTTATTGAAAAATAAAAATTATTAAATTTATTAAACAAATAAATAAAAATTATATTGAAAACCGACAAGCTTTTAAAAAATTTTAAAGCTCAGCATATATTTTCAATTAAATACATTAATATTCCATTCAAGTCTTAATACTAAATTACATATCTATTTAATATAATAATAATTATTAATATAATAATTATTATAAATGTAAGAAAATAAGTCCACCCACCTCCAAAATTGGCACGAGACCTGCTACTCACAGAATAAAACCTCTCTCTAGGGGAAAAAAAGCATTATTTAATCAGTTTTCAAAATTAAAAATTATGCAAATATACAAAACAGGTAATTAAACACTGCAACCTTCTTTTTCAGTAAGCACAAAACTATTATTAAAAATAGGGAAGAATAGTTTTAGAGAAAAAGAAAAGCATTTCCATATGTTGTTAATAGAATGCAACGTTTCGTCAAAAGGAATCACAAATATTAGTTTAACCAAATATAAATTTTACTATTGTCCCGCAGTGGACTGATCGTTAAGACACGGTTCAAGCATCACTGGCTGCAGTCAGTGTGCGGGTGGGTGACCACTTGCATCAGTCTGCGTAGGGACCGAGGGTGTGCGGTATTGGTCCTCGTTAAACTGTTCTACCGTAAAGTGCTCGACTTCGCGTGCAGGTCGTCGGGCTACCGAAGCGGGGGTGCCATCCCCTCTGCGGAGGATCGAAATTGTGATGGCATGTCTTCGGATCATCCTCAGGGATGTTTCCCAGATCGTCGCCAATAGCCCATTGTGCAGCTCTAATGCGACGTAAATGAACAAAAATTTTACTATTATTAGTCATTTAGAGTTTAGTGTGTCAATGTTTTGAAGCAAAAATTAGAAAGATTTTAACATAAATAAATTATGAAAAACAGAATTTCACTGCAATTTTTTTCAAAATAAATAAAAAATTTTCAAAATACAATTTGGCATTGAATAAATTATTTTCATACATAGATGAAACTAAATAAACTAAAAGAAATTATTAAAACTTTAAAAAAATTTAAATAGATTTTAAATTTTTTTAAAAATTTAAATGTGTTATGCAATTCTTGAACTCTGTCTATCTTTATGGCATGAAAGTTCAAATTTAGACAAGTTTATCATTTAACACATATGAGCTTATTTCTTCAACTGTTTCACCTACTTTAATGCATCATTTTTCTATTCGAACAAGTTTTCTTTTCAGGAAAGCAGTAGGTCGGAAGAAAGTTATGTATTATTTACAGTACCATTAGAGTAATTATTATGGGCAAGTTAAAAAATTACTAGCAGTTATGAAAGTGGAAAAAGAACAAAGTCTAAAAATACCTGTCAAATCAAATCAGAAAAAAATAAATAAAAAAGTGCATGAAATAATTTTGCACAAAAAGAAAGCATTTTAGTTTATTACATACTTATTTAAAGCCTATTTTTATTTACATGCACTAACTTTTAAGTTTTAATGTCAGAAATAATTAGCTTTAATGTAAAGAGAATAAAACAAAGTATAACAAAATAATAAATACAAAGAATTCTACTAGAGTTTAGAAATACAAAAATTTTGCCAAAAGTCGGAAGAATCTCATAATTTAACTAGTTAGAAATAGGAAAAAAAGGCGGTTTCAAATTACATTTATTTCAGCATACCTGAAAATATTGAGGCAAATAAAATTTGGTAAAAATGTCACACAAATGTTTAGAACAGCGAGTAATAACATAAAAAATATTATCAAATTTTGAAAATACCTTAAACACACTTATATAAAACTAAGGGTTTACGATTAAGAAAATTTAAAAGAATTTTTTTTTTATTAAACATAAAATAGAAAACATACATATTATAATGGGAAACGTTGTCAACAGCAAGTTTAGCTGGATTTATTAATTCAGTTGACTTTTCTGCTATATCTTTCACTTTAATAGCCTCATTGTATGCATCAATTGCAACTGCTTCTTCCTGCAATTCAACCTCTTCATTTTCAAATCCCAGCTATAAACAAATTAAAATTTAATTCAATAAAAATTTGTTTAAAATAATTGTAAAATAGTAAATAAAATAACAAGCAGATTAAATCTGAATTATATAAATGATATACTCAAACAATAAAAAGACATTAGGTAATCATGTTTAATTTTAGCTGCTTTACCAACATTACCGCATTACCCTTCTTAATTAAATTATTTTTTATCATGAAATTTTTTTTTTCTCTTTGGACATTTCCGAAAACAAACAACATAATTTTTTAAAGATCGATTGTTAACATTTTAAAATATAATAATAAAGACATTTCCAAAAACAAACAACATAATTTTTTAAAGATCAATTATTAACCTTTTAAAATATAAATAATCTATCGAATGAAATTTGCTAGAATCAAAAACACAATGAACAAAAGCTGATCATTTTGTGTTATATGAAATAAAAAATGTGTTCCATATAAAATTAAATCTTTGCACAGATAAGCATTTCAATTATATTGATTTTAGAAAAAACTATTGTTTAGAAGCATAAGAAAATCACATGGATACACAAATCAGACAGATCATTTCAAAAATTGTCAAAAATGAATAAGGATCAGTCCTCAGAACCAAATAAGTATATATTTTGCAATTCATATGCATTCTATTATGCAAATCACAATACAATATGATAATTTAAAATCTTTTAGACTTATTTCTGGACAAATAAATGATTAAAACTAGCAATAAACAAAACTTTAGATAGCACAAAGATCTCTTTGGGAATTTATTATACATTTGGGAAATCTGAAACAGAAATAGATAATTAATGTCTAACAATACTTTGAAAGAAAATAAAGTAAAAATTAGTAAAGCTCATAAAAAAAATTATCAGTAGTATGTTTATTTATGTGAATATCCTAGTCTAAAAATACTTTCAGGATACGCTAAGACACCTGCAATCTCCCAAATCAGTACGTAAATGATGCTGAAAACAAATGACAACAAATGGATGTTATATAACACATTTAGTAAGTTAATTTTGGTGATTTTGGGAAGATTTGAATACCCTTAAATTGAGCTGCTTTCATTTTAAATGTTGTAAATTTTTTAGAAAAGAAATTACTTAATTTTTAAAAATACATAAATTAAAAGGTAACACAAAATCACAAAGGCGGATACAACAAAAGACTAAAATAGAATTTTTGGAATAACTGGCAAAACAAAACTGTATAATAAGCACTTTCTTCCCGAGTTATATATTGAAAGTAAATTTGATAGCTACATAAATGCCACATTGAAAAATTAAAACATAGCGAGAAACTGCATATGGACGCTAAAAAAAGAGATGATTTAAATAGTAGTACTAATTTACAGCATTCAAATTACAATTTTCTACAACATAGATTCTCGACAAAACATTAGAGGTTGACAGTTAGAGGCTATACAATAATTAGAGATTGTCTAACATTTCTGAAAAATAGCAGCAAATTAGTTGTAAAAAATTTTATTATTTTAGTAACTTCCCCAACATAAAAAATGAATTCTGAAAGGTTTAATTTGTTTGTTCATGTTGCACAAATGGACTATTGATGTTTGTCTGTGATTCAGTATTAGCGAGGATTCCAGTACATATCATTTGTCTCTACATATCGATTGTCTCAGTGTAATGCATGTGTGCAATACACAAACAAAATTTTAATATGGAAAGCAATTGGAGTAGTAATCACCTCATCTCTGTAACAAGCTTTTTAAGTGAACATGGACTTATAATCTGCAAGGTAAATTAGAGTGAATTTTGAACTACTAAAAGTACAATCCAATCAGCACAGGAAACTGCAACACATCACAAGTTGTGGTAAGTGAAACTTTACCAACATATTATGAAGAACAAGGGTTCAATCCCCAGCGGTGACTTGAAGCCTACCCAACTTCAGATTGATGAGTACCAGATTGTCTGGGAAGTAAAGACGGCCAGTGTGCAGTGCTGACCACATTGCCACAATCATGCCATTGGTCTTAAAATTGAGGAGCCTTAACTTCCATGACCCCCTCTGGCCCACAGAGGACAGTCGCGGGAATGCTTTACTTTTACTAACTGAACAGTAAATTTGAAAAATATACAATTGAAATTAATCAAAAAACAGTCAAAATCTTTCCCAGTTCTTAAAAACATTGCCTTTGACAACTAAGGTTGTTTTTCGGAAGTTCCGTTGTCATATGAAATTATGATTTTTTGCTATTTTCATAACTGCTGTGAGTTAGCAGTTACTCATAACTGTCGGATCAAGTTCAGCCTATCTAAAGTCAGTAATTCTGAATGTTGATTCTGAAAATGGTATACCTATGCATGAAAATGGAATACCTATGTTGATTCTGAAAATGGCACAAAATGTCAATATGGAGAAAACCATAGTTTTGTGAAAATGAAAAATTTTTGTGGTCTAATTTTTTAATATTTAAAAACTTATTCTAAAGCTGCATTATCTAGGCAAATAAAAAAAATTTCAAAAAAGGAGAATAAAGCAGTGATTTTGGTAAATTTCATCTAGATGGAAAAATGTTGCCCAATTGGAGATTTTTAAAAAAAAGTTTAATAGCATTTAAATTATTTGTCCATTCTAAAGCCCAGATAATACTTCAGGGCAAGATGATATAAATAGTTTAAAATCATCCCATTGCTTTGAATGTAAGGCACTTAAAATGAGGCTTTTTTATTTTCTTTGAAGACAGATCTTCCAAAAACCTTGTTAAAATAACAGTTAAAGACTTGAAATGATATAAATTTTAAAGAAAAAAGGTTATTTAAGGATAAAATTGTGGGAAAAAAAAACTTGGTGTTTTTCAATGTGCTTAAGAGTTAGTTTTTAAATACTTCTGTGACAGCAGGGAGATAAATAAAAAAACACAAAACTCACCAAAAAGTAAAACGGGAAAAAATTTTAACTTTTTTTAGCCTTTTAAAACATTTAAAAATAATTCATCAGTTGCTAATAATTAGAAACAAAAAGTACTCAACTAATTAAATAATAAACATGTCTTACATATCACATTTTTATTATAATTTTATATTATTCATTAATTTTTATAAGTGTTTCGTAATATTTGACAAAGCAAAACAGTAATAACTTCACAAAATGAAAAAATGATCATCTAGATAAAACAAAAAGAAAGATATATAAGACATTGATAAGAAAGAAAGAAAATGTTTCCATGCAACAAACATAATACCAGCACTACAAAATCATCTATTGATGTGCACAAAATAAAAAAAAATCATAAGGTACCTGGTATAAAACATCTGAATCTTCACTTTCAGAATCATGCAGAAGAGAAACATCACTAGAATCTAATTCTTTTTGCTCAAGTGATGCTAAACTAAAATTTACACAAACAGAAAAAACAAAACAAAGAAAAAATTTAAAACATGATTTCATGCACTCAACAAAGGCAAAAACATGCAGGTAATTTTGTGACACAAATTGATGCAAAAATAACAATACAAAACTATAAGTAAAGAAATGGTTCTAAAGAATCAATATACTAATAAAATCAGGACTCAAAAAGTTTTAGACAAATTATTTTTTTTAAAGGTGTTATCGAAGAACTTTTGAAGATATCATATATCTCTAATTTACCATTCAAAAAAGATTTTTTGTCAAATCAATATGTTGTATTTTTCAACACAATAAATCAAATTCACACAAATAGAACTATTTTTATCTTCTCTTTATGTGTTGAATATTAGGTTTTTCATCCACCTTAATATATTAGTTAATATAATTGCTAGGAAAATTCAAAATGCTTATGATGCACACATTGCACTAATTGGTTAAAGCTTTAAATATTGAAAAAAAAAAAGGAGCAAAATATTAGGGAGGCTAAAAAAAACTATTTTACTCAACATGACTTTACGTAACCTTCATATAATTGTTATCTATTTCAAACATGATACATACTGAACATATTAGAGGAAGGGGAAGTTGGAGAAATGACATAAAACATATAAAATGAGAACTAGTGGGCTTATCTCAAGTATTTATAAAAATATTTATACATTTCTAAACTGTAATTTTAACAAACAAATAGATTTTTAAAAAAATATGAAAAGAACTCATAAGAATCATTCTGTGTAATGATTACTAAACTTCCTCTAAACATTACCTCATTTCATAGGAAAAATATTTATTTGACTCAACATATGCAGATCAATAGGGATATAGTAAAAATGGATGAAGATAATACACGAACGATTGATACTATTTCACTTGTAAAAAAAAAATATTTATTTGCTTACACTTAAGATGAATTTTGAAACTTCATTTCTTTTTCTTTGTTCTGATTTATTTCAACGTTATAAAATTTCGTTTCATTATATTTAATAGATTATGCTTTGAAATTTCAGAAATTGATAAATCCCAAAACATTTATAGAAAAATCTTAGTTAAAATCATGAAAGAAACAAAATATTTTTGTTGAGAAAAATTTTATTACATATATTGTTTCAAATATGATAAAATAAGGTAAGGATTTTTAACAGAGAATAGGAAAATAAATAAAGTTTATACTTTTATTAGACTATTTTAAAAGAATAACTATAATAAACTTAATGTTCATGACTGTAAACATGGAATATTTCAACTGCCAAATTTTAAATGAAAAACCTTATTTGTGTGGAAGTTGCAAAAATATTGCTTATCAATTTGAAACATATTTCATGTTTATGACGAAAACTGTAATATAATATGTTCAAAAATATTAGTTTAAGCTCAAGAAAAGAAAATGCAACATGATGTTGAACCTTAATATAAAAAGACCTTTTTTTTTAATTTAAGAGAAACAAAAAGCATACAAGACAGTGCACAATAAGCAATGGTTACTATAATGGCACAGCTAAATTTAATCACTGATATACATAATGCAGAAAAACAAAGCTTACCTGTCCCCTAACACAGCTCAGCCATGAAGATATGCTAAATAACAATAAAAAGCAGAAATGAAGCAGACAGAAACACAAGTTAGTTGATTTGAGAAAACTAGCAAACAGAAACATCATATAAGAAGAAAAAAATTTTTTTTGACAAGTTAGAAAATAAAACATTTGTTAAAAGAAAAATATATTTTTTACTTTGCTTGAAAATATTACATGTATTTGAAATAAGCAGCCAACATTAATGAAAGTTACACATTCAATCATTTTATGTCTATAAAATCATAATTTGTTTTTAATAACAGGCCTCAAAACTAAATTCTGGAATGGCTCGAAAAAATTAATACACGGTGCGTAGCCTAATCTTTCAAGAAAAACTAAGAACGTTTTAAGTACTTTTTAAGCGCTAAATACATTAACAAAATGCAAAATAACTTTCAAAGATCATGATAAAATAACTAGTTTCAAACAAAGAACTCTTTTCTTGATTATATTAGCCATTATAAAATTATTAAAAGATTTTTCCGTTCGCTATCAAGGGGTGGAAAATGAAGCTTGAATATCTCGCAGAATGCAGCAGAGTTGCATATGAGAGTGCAATAATCTCACAGAACCCAGCTCAGTAGTAAGTTTGTCAAAACATGTGGACTCACAAGTATTTCATCAATCATGTTAAATGATTTGAGCTGTCATACACCAACGGTATGCCGAAATAGATTGTGGTTGAAAGAATTGTGAAAACGCTGAATAGAACGATGTGAAAAGTACACTTTTGCATAATGTGTGGCGAAAATCGACAAGGCAAAGAAAAAATCTCATGTTTGAAAAGGTAAAATTAAGCACTTTTTAAAAACACACAATGAAAAAAGCACCTTTAAGGGCTTTTAAAAAAGCAAAAATAAGCACCTTTAAGCACTTTTTAAAAACGCTACACACCATGTAATAAATGGTAGCAGCTTTGAAAAATAAATTAGTCTCTTTAGCATATCATTGCCAAAAAGTATTATGTATTAAAATTACTTATTGCGAACACTTATAAAATAATTTGGTATAACTTAAATGAATGCTCAATCAAAAGAATGTTTCAGTAACATTATGATGATCTGTCACCTGCTGTTAATTTTTAACAAATCAAATTCTTTGGCCAAATGAATGCCCAATTTTGGCCCAATGTCCATAGGTTGAGTATCCTTGCATTCAATAATAAAGTTCCATTAGGCTCCTCATTACTTATCTCTTATACTCTCACTTAGTAATAACCAATTATAATAAGTTAGTTACTAGATTAGATTTCTCAATTAAGCACTGTGGCATCACAAAAAGAATACAGAAAACAGACATTTACAAAGAAGTAAGTTGCCTTTAAAAAGTAAATTGCCATGGAAAAAAAAAATTAAAAAAAACTATACCACCCAAAATGTTGTTGACCATATTAAGACTTATTGTTCTTTTTATTTTGTAGCTAGGACTGAGATCCATGATTCTTGGAACCAGGAATCAGTATAAATTTTAGTTGATTAGGAACTTTAATTCAAAAGGAAGTTTTACTTAAAAAGTAGATATGAGTCACCTAGTAGCAAAATGATAAATGACACCTATATTCTTTACACATTTATTTATTTATTATTTTAAGTAGAAATTACTTCTCTTGCAAGCAAAACCAAAACTAACTTGTGTACATTTCTGTACTTTTATTAAAAGTGATGATTTCTATTTTTCCATACTAAAAAAGAAGTTATTTATTTTCACTATAATTAAAAAATAAATAAATATATAAGTAAAAAGATTTCATTTTCAAATTTGAAACTCGGCTAGACAACTTGAATACTTTTATGAATAAATGTTATTTAAACATATCAACTAACAAATAAAATTTGTTGTTAAATTATTTAAAACGATTAGATTTCATATTTCATATATCATAATTAAAAATATATACAGCTTAAATTGAAAATTTAATTTATGAAATTATCAATAAATCCAAATGTTATTCTACCTTACTATTCAAATCATAATAATTACATAATCAGCACCTATCATAAAATATAGATAAAACTTTATAAACAAAAATAAATGGTGTTTCTGTGCAACAAATATTCAAAGAAGTTAAATCTGTAATTCTTACAAATAGCAAAGTGTAAGAATATATTTTGAAGTTATCACATCAAGCTAATCTGAATTTCTTTTCTAAAATAATTATCTCAACTCAATAACTATTATAATTTTTTAAAAAAAGTTGAGTACTTTCAATTAAATAAAATTTAATGAACAAAATATTTACAAATCATAAGCATGTTACCTAAGAGGTCTTGGAGCTGGTTCCTAAAACAAAATATAAAATAAATAAATTCATTATAACTAAGCATATACAATTAACTCAATTAGCAATTATGAATAAACTTCACAAAAATTGATTTTTACACATAGTAGTACATTGTTTAATTTCCTAATTATTAGAATGCATAACCTAAGTTTCCTGCACTTATATATAGCTTTCCTGTCCAACTAACAGATTTTCCCCCTTGTTATTCAGAAGAAAACTATTGAAGGAATAATTCAGTCCAAATTTGTCTAACAGTTTAATGTTTGGACGATTAACTTGACTATGTCAATGAAATCACTATTAAATATGAATTTTTAAATATTCTACAGAGGTGTATTTCTTTGTATGTGTCTTCTTCCTTAGAACTTTTGATTGGTTTGAAACATTTTGACACCTGATGAGCAAAAAAGTAGTTTTTAATAATGAAAAACTAAACCTAATTCTTATTGATTCACTGTATGTACTAGGGAGATGAATATGCCACAATAAGATTTTATAGCTCTTAAACATGGCAATATCCTATACATTTGAATTTACATAAAGATAATATACATTCACAAGTAAAAACTGTTTAAGTAAATTATTTTTATGTCTAACAAAAATACTGTTTTATGTATAATACTGATACAAGAAAAATTAGCAGGCAAAAAATCTACTGTTTAGTTTGCTATTTCATAGAATCTTTCTTTTCAGGATTGAAAATTATCGAATAAAAAAAACATTTAGAATGACCACTATTTTAAGAGAGAAAAAAATAATAAGCACTTTAAGTAGAGCATGAAATATATACCACTGAAAATGACATTAAGCAAACATCATTAAGTACCGTGAAACCTCAATTAAGTGGACACTTTTGGGACCGAAAGAGTTGTCTGTTTATGGGAAGGGTACCCTAATAACGAAGTTTAACACCACAAATTGTTTTTAGAACATTTTCAATGATATACAAATAAAGAACTAATCTACAATAACTATCTACAAGGATATTTATTTAAACTTTAAAAAAAAATTTCTATACAAAATATGAAAAAGTTTGATATAAATACATAATTCCAGATGCAGCTACAGATAAATTAATATGATTTTCCTATTAATGTAGATACTGAAATTAGTCATATGACTAAATAGGAGCTTTTAGTCCTCAGTCCGTTTCAATTATTAGGTCTACACCCCTAACACCTACCCATCACTTGGTAGGAAACATGGTTAATATGTCCTTAAAAATAAACCTCCCGCAATTCACAGAAATAAATAAATAAAGCAATGCATATGTAATTACAATACAGCCATCAAATTGATTACAAAATTAAAGAAATTTTCAGTGGATAAGAAGCATTGAGAGCAGTTAAGACTTCATTTCAACTTGAGGAGTTTCATAACCTGCGTCATCCAGATGAAAAGATCAAAAGATCTGCTCTCCAAATTATTTCACATGAGCAGTATCATTTCTCTCCTTCATTTGCAAAGATAAAGAAATATGACAAGAGAAATATCGATTCTTTAGCAGTGAAAAAACTTAACAATGTTTCAGTTATGGATAAGGCAAAACATTTGCATGCATTAGAAATGGTTTAAAATTGCATATTTTTTTTCCTTGGAATTTAGAGCAGAAAGTTCTTTTTTTCTTATTTTTTCATTTAGAAAAAATGGTGTCCATTTCCAAAAGATAGACAAAACCATTTCAGGACAAAAATGAATGTCCGCATCCGTTTACGGGATTATTCGCTTTGCAGAGAATGTACATAAAGGTTTATTCATAGATGATTCGCGGGGCATTAAAAGTAAATCCGTATTGAGAGGCGTCTGTTTCGTAGGAATATCCATAACCTGATTTTTCACTAAATTTTATGATTTTGCATAAAAGTATGCATATTATCCAACTGAACGCTGTCCCATTTTTTCTCTGAAAAAATGTAGGTCATAAAACCAAATTGGATGAAACTGACTTTTGCCTTTGATCTGACTGACAAATTGACTGAAACTTTTGCCTTTTACCTGCATTGATTCTAATATCAATGATAAGATGGGATAAAATGGCGCTTTAATCGAGAATATAGAAACTCAGAAAAATGTAGAAAGTAGTTAAAAACGAATAAGAACTTTGAAAACAGTGAGAAAGTAACATAGGTATTAAATGTTAATGACTTTAGTTACCTTTAATTGTGTCGAAGAATTTTTTTTTATTAAAATGTTTAAATATTTTTCTATAACTGCATCCTTAAAATAAATTTCAAAAAATTGCAAATTAGTAAAAAAATATTTCAGTTTTAATGATTTAGTCAGCTGATATTTTTATATAGTTTAAATATTTAAGACTAAATATCATTATATAACAACTTTTCTAGCAGTGAAAATATTTTCTAATATTTTACATTACAAATTATAACATGCAATAATATTAATGTAGCTTAGTTAGAGATATGATAGGACTTACATGATCAAGAAACATGTCAAACTGTAAAATGAAGACTCCAGAATTAATTAAGCATGAAATAAAAAATGTACATTTATAGCAAAATATATACAGCACAGTTTTTATTCTTTTAGGTCTTTATGAAACATGAGATTATTTAACTTGTATAAAATAATTATTATTCATTAGATAACATTTTGTTAGTAATTTTACATGCTACAAATATGAAAATTATAGAAAACTAGCTTTCAATCACTACCTCACAATTAGCAAAAACACAAAAAACAGTAAAATTTATTCAAAATTACATGCAATTTATCCCTAAACAAAAATTTATACTTTATATATATAAAAATAAATCTTACATCAACCAGCCTATCTCTATCTTCAATGGAGGAATTTCCTTGCCAGCAACTTAGGAAATAAATAAAATATGTATAAATTTTCAAACGAAAATTACTTTGATCTAAAAACACACTGAACCATACATTTAATAATTATATGGAATTTTAAATAATTAAAATTTAGAGCAAAAATTAATTAACAAAAATTATTTACCATAAACAACACATTTTATTTTTTATAAAACCTAAGAAATTCTACTGAATCGTGTTATTTTAGACACTTACAATCTATAACTTTTTTCCTTCCATAAAAAAACAAACATTAAATTAAAAATAAAAGATACAAGTTGAGTTGATAAATGCACATATACCTATCATAGTACATGAATGTAGTACAAATAAACAATACAGTTAATATAGCAATACAGCTAATATAATAAACAATATAATAATAAGATATTTATTACTGTTGCCTTGAAAAGATTAAGTGCTGCTCCATTGTACCTCCAGAACTTAATTTTACAAAAAAAAGAAGAAGAAAAAAAATATACTATGAATTATCACTGTAGCAGCATGTACAAAGTTCCTTAATGTAGTCAAAGAATACCGAAGTAAAAATTCAACTTAATCTAATGTGCCAAACATGTCAAGTTGTTGCAGATTGCAGATAAACATTTTCCATTACTAGTGATATGTATGTTTTAATGTATGATTTCTGTATGGTAAATTTGATTAAAAGAATTTTATCCACCACATCTAAATAATTCAAAGACTTGAATTTACCGAAATGTTAATGTGAAATGTAAGTGTTTTTTAAATATTATGCAGAATCCCAAGAAGATGGCATCTCTGACAATAAGATAACAAAATTTTTGAATAAAAGATCTCTCAAAATTCTATATAAAAACTTTATATCACTTAAATTTAATTTTATACTTACTAAAAAAATGGAATAAATTCCTATATAGTTATCATTGTAATCAAGTAACAGAAAGGAAAAAAAAACTCTTAACTTTTCTTTCTCAATTCAGCTTTCTAGTTTTTATCAGAAAGAAATTTATATTTTTTGCAAAGGAGACTCAGCAAATCACTCCCATTTGTTTGTTTGCTTTTTATAAATAAAATTAAAATTCAGATGAAAAACAATCTACAAATGCTGTTTTAATCTGCAATGCCCCCCTCCATGCTGGAGGGTTTCCACTACCAAGTGTATTAACAGGAATAAAGCCATGATATTTCAAATTAGCCACAATTACAGAATTTACAATTATTTTGGAAATAAAATTCATTCTCTTCATACTACCTTTTTTTTCTAACAAATATTGTTATTTTTCCCTATCGTGGTAAAAGACCATTGGTCCTCTAGCTTTTTCTGATTAACAGCCTCAGAGATAAAAAAACATAAGTTAATTTTACATTTAGAAATATTTCCATATCTGTACCTATTCACGCCACGTTCAATCATCAAATAGTTTTAAACTTAACTTGCAAAAATTAGAAATGGGTGGGTATGAGTTATACTCTTCGAATAAGTCCCTTAGTTGATGTTTTATTTTACTTTATTGCAGGAAGCTGACTGCCTAAGTTTGAAAAAAACCTGGTAATTATTTTTGTATGAATTTAAAAATATTTCCGTGCATTCAATATATCAATTTGTAAAGAGTAAATTAGAATTTAAGCACAAAAAAAAGTTCATCGGCAAAGGCATTTTTTAATTCCATCGGCATTTTTTTCATCAGCATTTTATATTGCATTTTTCAGCAGCAGTTTTTTTATTGTATACGATGCAACATCAATAGGCAATCTGATACTTTTGTGACAAAACGGGGAAATGAGTGAAACTTAATAACAAACCACTTTAATTATGACTTCGTTCATTTCATAGTGCGTATAATACTAATGACAAAATTAGTGAAAAACATTAATGAAAAGATTGATTATAGTTTAGCCGGGTAAAAGCTTGATATGGTGACATATTTAACTCATTTCGTTTTTTTTTTTTTTTTTCTAAAATAGCGTGTGCAATTCACAAGTTGTACATATTATATATATTAATTTTTTTCTAATCCTTCCTAATTCTTTGTGTGTTTCATAGTTTCATACCTCCAGCGGCGAGCTTCATTATAACACCGAGTTACACATGCACCCATTGTGCGGACGACATGAATTAAAACACAGTTTCAAATACATTATTATTTTTCACCATGGTTATCCATGGGCCAAGAATTGTAATAATTATTTTACAACGTTTTTGATCAGTCTATGAAAAGAAAACAAAAGAACAAAACATAACAATTTATCAGTGTGACTCATTCAAGAACAGACGGAAAAACCAACTGCAAAACAAAACAACGTTTTTGTTGCCATTTGGCATTTTTATTTAAAATATAAAACTGAAATAAATTTTTGTTCCTTTATTTTACTAAAGTTTTACACAGTCAGGGTTAAAAATGAAACCAAATAAATTAATTAATTTAATGAAATATTCATTCATGGTAATAAAGACACATTAACTAAAAAGGCGAACTGAGGATCTTCAATGACTTATGATAACAAAAGTTGGATCCATCAGTTTTTAAAGTGGAACTGAAGAAATTTGAAAAGTTGTCAGCTACTTTTTTTCATTTTACAAGTTTTATTTATTAACTGTAATACAAAACAAATGTTCTAGTAAGATGGATAAAAAGATTTTTTCTAAAATTCTTATTGTAGGATGCGGTTTGACAGGTAGTGTTACAGCAAATTTAATCCAACATGAAGCTTCTGCTGATATTGAAATTTGGGAAAAAGAAAATTACATTGGTACAAAATCAGTTCATTTATGTGACCATATTTTTTTAAATAAAACATTTTTATTTTTTACTGTCATTAAAAATCAAAATTTAGTATTTTTAAGCTTAGCCTAGTGATTAAAATATGTCTTTCTTTTACATATTTTATTTAAATGCATCTTAGCACTTAAAAAGAATTCACTCAGGAGTTTGCAAAATAATTTTTGCAGAATTTATGACAGAAACTAAAGCAAGTTTATTGAAATTTAGTTCTATGCAATGTTTATGATTGTTAATTTCAGGGGTGAGATTTTTCCGCTTTATAGCGGATTTCCGCCTTTTTCACTTTTGTCTCTTGAATTTCAGCCTTATTATCAAAAACTCAGATTTTCTAAAAGTTTCAGTTTTTTTTATAAATAATTATATTTATTTCCGATTTGATATATAGATATAATATATCGAAAGATAGATTGAAGATTCAAACTACGTAACTGCTAACCCTTCTAGATATCTACTTATTTTAGCTTTTACGAGCAGAAAATAAGATTTTCCTAATTTTTCCCCTTCCGCTAGATAGCTCGTATTTTAATATCAAGCATCGATTTTCGTAATTACCTGATTTAAAAGTTGCGCACTGTGATTCTTATTCACGCGATTTCAATATCGTTCATTGCATTTCTTATTTGCAAGATTTAAAAATCCAATATCACGATATGTATTGAGGCATTCAAATTCTATGTAACGATTTGTATTCACGGCGAGTTTTTCCAATGTTGTGATTCGTTTACGCGGTTGTAATATTCAACATCTATTTTCGTATTTACACGTGATTTAAAAATTAGCCTTTGGATTCGTATTCACGCCATTTAGAAATTATGCATCGTAATTTGTATCTACGCGATCTGAAAATTACGCATCATGATTTGTATTTTCACATTTTTGAAATCCAATATCGAGCTTCATTCACGTGATTTCAATATCGTGATTTATGTTCACGCGATTTTAAAATCCAAGATCGTGATTCTTGTAAAAAGTAAGTTTTTTTTAAAATTAGTTCCTATAAATGTGTCAGTTTTTCTATCGACGATTCTTGCTATATGTTGACATTACAACATCAGCGAAATCATTACTATGTTGACATTACAACATCAGCGAAACTGGATAAGAATATGTTACTGATATTTTTGCTATAAATCACAATTTACTTGCATGAAAATTCAGCTTTTTTGCCTTTTGGCCAATCTCATCCCTGTAATTTTCATTGCTTCCTCATCATTAATCCTCACTAAATAGTTCACCTTTAACAGTGTAAACAATTTCTATATTTAAAAAAAAAGTAATTAAATTTTAATATAAAATGGTAAAAACAAAAGATAATTTTTTGCAGTAAAAAATTTGTTCCCCAATGCAAGAAATAGCATTAGTTATCTTGAACTGATTTTCTATTTCTTAATTTTTTTGGTAATGTATTTTATGTTTTCTGTTATTTACTAATTTGGGTGAAAAACTCTTCTACTGTAATATATAAGATTTATAAATATTGATTTAACTGCAGTTTCTCATTTATGAATTTTAGGAGGCAGATTTCATACATTCCATAATCCAAGTGAACCAAATTGTTCTGCAGATATGGGTGCACAGTACGTAAGTGCCACTTTGGAGTTCATTCGAAGTCATGCAAGGCAAGTATATAAAAGAAAATTTAATCGTGTGTCTTTGTTTTATGTGACTAATTCTTTAATTCATGTTATATGTGATCAAACATTGTTTTCTAATTTATTATTTTGTCATATGTTTTTAATTATTTAATTTTCAAAGTCGATTACTAAGCTTTTTATGAACTTATAAATATTGACCCTAATTTCTTGCTTTGAATAGTTCAAAATTTCTTAACTATTCTGATTAGATTTTGAATCTACATATTTTTTTCAAAAAAGTAAAATTAATATTTCAAAAATTATAACTAAGAGATTCATTATTTTAACCCAATAACAGTGTTGATAACTGATATACAGCTATTAATTGTAGCTCAAATTTTTATTGCTATTTATCCTAACTATAGGGGAAAAGAATTTTTAAATGACTTTGAGTAAATTTTGATACATTTCTCACTTACAAGTGTATATGGATTTTTAATAATTTTAATCTACAAAAGTTGAATAGTAAATTTCGTAACAGTGAGCATGAGTGTTACGAGAAATTGTTGCTGTCAAAAATCCTTTTTGCTATTTGTCATATGTTATATGTTAAATAATATTGTAGTTTAAATTATTATAGGAAATTTTTTAATTTGTATTGTTTATTTATGTATTTTTTAGGTTTTATGATGAATTACTTGATAAAGATGAACTAGTTCCTTTAGGTCAGAAAATCGAAAATTTCCGAAAACTCTCTGAAAGTAAAATGAATTTGGTTGCACCAGGTGGTACTTCGTCACTCATTCGGCACTTTTTAGACAGAGCAGGTAAATAATAAGTGTATGAATTGATGTTATTGTTATTTTAAAAAATATATTTTACAATATGTTTAGCAGTTCTAAAAAATGTATATTGGTAAACTATAACTTAGTTTACAAATACAGTGCACTCCCGATTATCCGGGTTAATCACCAAGACAGGTAGCACGGACAATCAAAAACCATGGATAATCCGAAAACTCTCTTTTACTAAAGAAAAAATCAATATCAGTACAAAAAATATAAAAATTACTGACATTTGCATGCTGTTTAACATAAAACAAGTAATTTTCCTTTTAAAAAAATGTCTAATGCGTCTTCGCCATATATCGATACACATATTTTACGAACCTCAGTAATGTCACCGTAATCAAATCCTCCCATGTAATCTAATAAAGTTTCCACAGAGCAGCAGAATGAGAAAGTGTATTTCTCTCATTTACTACATCTTCTGCATCAGTTACTATCATCACTATTTGATTTAACAACAAAACGATGCCTTCATCTGTCAAATACTGGAACCCAGGCTCGCATGCATCACTTTGAAACCAAACTTTTAAATTTTCTTCGTCAAGAATTTCGAAACCTTAGATTTCTTTTGCTTGTTCAAGAATACTGATATCATATTTTTCTTGAATATTTCAAGAAGATTATTCATCAAGCGGTATGATCTTTCTCCACGATCGTGATAACGTAGACGATTTTACCTTTCGCCATGCTGCTGATATTCCATATACTGCAATTCAATACGAATATTGCTTCGAAAAATTTGGTTGTGTTATAAAACTTGAAAATATTTTTCTTTATTTTTTTTGTGTGACTCCCGAATGAGCACGGATAATCCGCAAACCGGATAATCCGCGCACAGATAATCGAAAGTGTACTGTATTTGCTATTTATTTATTCCACTGTATTTGACTTTGAGAAGGTCTATAAAACTATATTAATTATATTTAAAAAAAACTATTGACTCCATTAAATTTTTAAAATAAATTTTAATGATGAAAAATCTAAGTTTGTAGAAGTTCTTATAAAATAAATTTTTGTACTGTTCAATGCATATCACAAATAATAACCTCCTACTGTCATTATGCAAGTTTTTGCAAAACAAAAGTGTCTTAAAAATTTTCTGAATAAAATGTATTTTATGCATTTAGTTTTAGTAAAAATGTTTTCAAACTGTGGCAAAAAAATATAAATTCTAGAAGATACCTAGAAAATATTTATTTTATAATATCCTGTACTTAAAAAAAAAATTTTTTTTCTTTTTTTTTTAAGTTAGACTCAGTTAAAAAGAAATTTCAGTATTAATCAAGGAATATAGAATGCATTAAAAATATCTTACACTACTGTATTTTTATTTTCATAGTTAAAAAAATAAAAATATATCAAAATTAAGGTGTGATATTTTGATTTATATCTCTTTTCAAAAATCATTACTTGCTCAGCAATCATAAATATTCTTGTTAACCTCTATCATTAATGTATATAACCTAAATCATTAACGTGTATTATGTTTTCCTTTTATAATAGTGGTAATAAAAAAATATCTTTGTAGATGCCACAGTGCATTTAGGATATGAAGTAACAGAAATGAATTTAAAACCTGATACAAGCACATGGGAAATTAAAGCTAGTAATGGAATTGTAAAAGAATTTAATGCTGTTATACTAACTATACCTGTTCCAGAAGTTTTGAAATTAACTGGAAATTTTCAAAAATTAAGTAAGTTTTGTGCAATGTTTGCTGGTGTATTTTTTGTAAATTTTCAGAATCAACACTTCATTTACTCTGCGCAAATGTACCTATCAAATATTTTATTTTTTTAAACTTAAAGGAAATAAATAAATAAAATTAAATATGGTGTTTCATTTTTCCCTTTTTCTGATATCATTAGTAAAATAAAATGTTGTAGCTTTTTTTAAAATTTTTTATAATTGGTAAAATATTTTAATTTCGTTACAAAAATTTTAGAAATTTTATTTCAATATATCAGGAGTTACAAAACTTGGATTATTAGGTCTTGCAATATGGATTATCAAAATTTTTGTTTCTTTTTAAAAAAAATTTCTTAAAATTTTACTTTTTAATTAAATTTTAGACATGTTTCATAAACACATTATAACAGGACATATTTAGATTTATTTTAGTTTATTTATCTTATTATTTTAGAAGACTCTTAATGTTCTTCATGTGATTCTATTTCATACAAAATCAATCTTTTCTTCAGTTCATTTTTTTTTTTTTTTTCAAATGACAATTTAGCTTGACACTGTTTTTTTAGAAACAGCTATTTTACTCAATGACATTTCATTGAAAATGCTATTTCAGAAAAAATTTTTAAGTTGCTAAGTCTATAGAAGCATTGGTTTTGCCGTAAAAAGATTGGGAATCTCTGCTCTATAAGTTAAGCACTTTTTTCTGTTTTATATATATAGATATATATACACACGTTTTTTCAATTGTCATTCTATATATGTATAAATAATATTAACATAATTAGTATTATTTTAATGAAATGACAATTGATGGGAAATTTTAATCTCTTTAAAGTTAGTTTTGAAGAAAAAAATTATTGCTATATTTAATGTTTACTAATGTCTTCAAAATAGCTTTGTTCAACACTAATAATTGCAGATTGCAGAATAAGTACATGTAAGAAAATTTAATATCTTTTAAAAGGGTTTAAAAACTTCATTTACATTTCATGCAATGTTTGTTAATATAATTATTATGATTCTTTGAAATAATTCTTATCATCAATTATAAATTGATTATTTTCTAGAATTACACTTATCAGCTATCAATTGTTAAAGCTTTTAATTTTGAATTTTGTATTTATAATCTTTTTGTATTTATTTCAGATCAAGATGATGACATCAGAATGGCAATGGAGCAAGTAAAATATTCCTCAAGATATGCTGTCACCTTGATGTATAACCAATCACAGAATGTTCTCGAAGAATTGCCTTGGTCTATGAAATATTTTCCTGATGATGACATCATTGCTTTTATAGCTCTAGATAATCGTAAAAGAGGTTGACTTAATTTTGCTTCTTTTTTTTTTATAAAATCTTTATTTTAATTAAAACTGAGTTTTGTAAATATTACTTTCTTAATACAAAAATCTATAAAATATAAACTTGATTTATTTTTCTGTATATTATGTTATCAACAAAGTGCATTCCATCTAGAAATTAATTTTTCACACTTATCAAATGTTTTAAATTGTTCAGCTAAGTATAAAATAATCTGAATTTTGAATTTACCTACAACTAGATTTAAAAACTTAAAAGGAAAAGATTAAGTGAAATATTAATTTAGATAGCATATTAAGTTTGATAGTTCTTAATTGTTTTTAATCTTGCATGGTATCATATTCTCATTTTAAAGTGATATTCTCATATAAATTACCTTCAATTGTAATTCCATTTTTCCTAACCTTCTTGATTTATTACAGATTTCTGCAATCAATAAATGTTAATATTGCTTTGAATGATTTAAAGATAATTAGCAAAGTCCATGATTATAAATTTTAATCTTTTTAATTCAGAATTTTCTTTTTATTATACCTGTGTGATAGCAATAGAAAAATTTTATATATTGGCATAATAAACTTTAAATATTACAGATAAATTTTTTTTACAAAATGCATTTGGACCTCTGTAATACCATTTATATTTCAGGTCAACCAAACGAATTGCCAGCTTTAGTTATGCACACAACTGTTAAATTTTTTCATAAATACTCTGACTCAAGTGAAGATGAAATAAAAGATCTTGTACTTAAGCAATTAAAGTGCCTTGTAAACAATGTACCTGAACCATCTCATGTAGAGTGCATTAAATGGGATAATGCTCAGGTAATCAGTTCTAAAAAAATTTCGTTCATGTTTTAATTTCCATCTTTACTGTTTCTATGCATCAAAATATTCTCTATCAAAATCTAGACAGCTGTGATGGCTAGGGGGATTGAGTGTTCACCTCCCAATGAGGTAACCCAGGGTTGGGTCCCAGCAATGGCTATTTAATACGAATTCTGATCCCGGTTAGCTTTGACCACAATGCTAACATAAAATATCTTCAGTGATAAATATACCATGGCTACAGAATTGAACATTGGTAGTTGTAAACTCTGAATTGGTTCGGCTGTTCTACAGTTGGATGTAAAAATATAAAATAGCAATCTAAAGTTTATGTTAATTTTTTGCAATTTTTCCTCATTATAATAAGTGCTGTCTAAATCAAAGATTGCTAATTTTTTTCTGATTTTTATTTATTTTTATAGTGTAATTATAAATAAAAATTAAAAAAATAATTAGAAATATCTTCTATAGATTTATGAATTATATTCTAATTTTTTTACTTCTGATTTGTGAATTTTATTCCTTATAACATTGTATTATATTAGCTTGCAGTGAACAATAATGTTTAATTAAAAAATTTAAAGTTGAAGCTAATTCTGCTTTTAAATTTCATTGATATAAAATATGATACAATGTAATTAAAAATTAAGATTTTAAACTACATTGATTGCTATAACATATTTGTATCTAACTATATGCTACTTTTAAAGTAAAGTTAAAATGCATACCTCTGACAAATTATAATAAGTTTTCGAAGCTATATAATTTTTTTAAGAATTCATGTCTTTGTGAATAAATATTTTTAGAAATTATAAAAGTGTTAAGTACAATAAGAGTAACTAAAAAGTGATGAAGAGTTAAAGTGTAGAATTATTTTATGGCTTCTCTCTTTTAACTCCCATTTACGCAAGTAAAATTTAGTCTTGCGATCAAACTTTTCACCTTTTCCGACAATCTAAAATACTCCAATCTCTAATAGAGTTCTATGCCTGATGTTCAACAACTACAACTTCATTTCATTTCCAGACTGCTACAAGCAGAGTTTGTTGTCAAACAAAACCACTTTCCAACTAACTAGATAGCTAAAATCTTCTTCGGAACCCCCTTTTTGGAGAATAATACCTTTCAAATGTTTTCTGTCCACTACAAAAGATATTTTATCGTGAAATAAAATTTATACATCAATCTAAATTTCAACACATTTTAGCTGAAATTCTGATCTTGATTCCCTTGTAAGTTAAATTGTTTCCTAAATGGTTCAAGCAAAATTTGATGCCAAACAAAATTTATACTACTTTTCAAAATATGTAAACTAACAGACACAGAACATTAGAAAAATAGTTATAAAATTAAATTATTTAAAGAAGAAAAACATTTTTTAGGTTTGGGTATAGTTTTTTTTTTTTAATTTAAACGACTTAAAACTCCTCATGCACCACAAAGTATAGCATGAGGCTTACAGTTGTAAGTAAAAAACAAAAGGAGAAAAATTTACAAATTTACATTAAAAACAAAATTCCGCAAGGCCGCAAGACTTTCAATACTTTTGACCAGTTCTGATAAGACAGGTGGCCAACAAATTGAAAGACGTCTCAAATCAGTCTTTAAATTCATTCGGGCACTCGCATAGAGACTACAGTGAAGAAGAATATGTTCAGCATCTTCATCAGCATCACCGCAAGCACAAATTCCACTGGTCTGCAGATGGAAACGAAATAAATATCTCTTAAAATTTCCATGGTTTGTTAAAATTTGGGTCAATTTAAAATCAGTTGCAAAGAATTTACATTGCAAACGGTGAAAAATGGATGGAAAGAACCTTTTCGTCCAAAGCGACCGAGGCGAAGCAAGAAATTCAGCATTCCAGTCCGCAATGATTTTATCTCTAGCGATGCGCTTCCAGTGAGAAGCTGGAACAGACACCCTTAAGTCTATTTCACCACACGTAGCTTCCCTAGCCAATTGGTCTGCTCTTTCATTGCCCAAAATACCGCTATGGCCACGAACGTAAGAAAAATGAATAGTTACGTTTTCAAGAGCGTTCAAAATCGAGTGAATTTCCACCACAAGCTTCTCAGTAGAAGTCGTGTCACGCAAAAGAAAAAGTGAAGAAAGAGAATCTGTACAAATGAGATATTTAAAAATTTGATTTTCACTAAAAGAATTTTGTATCCACTTAACAACCAGGTTTATACACAAAAGTTCAGCCTGGAAAACAGTACATTCATTATGTAGTCGGTGCTTGGCAGTAACCTTCTCTGTTCCATTTTCATAAATTACAAAAGCAAGACCAACCCTTCCATCAAGCTTACTACCATCCGTAATTTGGGTATAGTTAAAAGGAGAAAATAGTTTTATTTTTGTCAGACCTAAAATTCAAAAAAAGGGGTGCTCCATTTTCATCTTCTATCAAGTACCATCACGCAAAATCCTCCCCTTCTCAAAATTCAACATGTTATTTTATTATTATACATTTTCTTGTTGTCTTCGGAGAGTTGTCTAAATAATTCTTTAACCTATGTTGCTGACTAGTTACAATGTAAAGGAATTATTAACATTGCAGTTAGGCTCCTTGTGCAGCCTTTAATTTATGTACAATTTCAAAACTGATAACCTTCTTTTTTTTTTTTAATTTTCAGAAATATTTCATTTGTAAACCTATAGTGATGCGACTGACTTCAAGTCTAATTTCCGCTACATTCGCTGCGTCATGTCAAAATCAATGATAGCAAATGCAGTCATGATCCTTTGTCATAATTTTGTTAAATGATGTGGCATTGAACACCACATAATCTTTGATAACATTCGCTGCGTCATGTCAAAATCAATGATAGCAAATGCAGTCATGATCCTTTGTCATAATTTTGTTAAATGATGTGGCATTGAACACCACATAATCTTTGATGTAACCGGTGGAAAAACTCACGGGGAGCATGGTGGTTGTTTTTTTTTATAAGACTTCCAAACTCCATAGAGAATTGTGACTGACCCTGTATGTAGCACATTTTTTTTAAAAAAAAGTCTTAGTAAAATTAAAGTAATTTCTTACTTTTAATGAAACTATTGCTGTGGAACTGCTTGAAAAATATATTTAACATATTTGTTTTTCATATCATAAACATATTTATTTTTATTTGACAGGTTATTGATGCTTATATTGATAATCCTGGTTGTGTTGTTTTAAATGCACACCCATGCCTCATTTGTGGCGGTGATAGCTTTACAGAATCCAACTTCAATGGTTGTATTACATCTGCCTTGAGAATAGTAGAAGAACTGTTAAAAGGGGTTACAATATCGAAAAAATGTCACAAGTCAATTAAAAAGTGATGTAAACTAATACTTCTATATTCAAGTGTATTTTTTTATGAAAGTTAATTTTTTTATGTAATGGCTTTTGCTGAGAGAGAAAATTTGAAATATGATTTAACTAATTTAGCTTTGGTGTATGTTTTTAAAAATATTGCAATGTATTTATTAATTTAAACCATGTTTATTTATTATTAATATGTTTTATAGCGTTTGCGTTTAAAGAAAATTTATTTTATGAAATTGTTTAGCTTGCTATATAGTGATTTAAAGCTATGATAAATGTATTATATAATTGTATCTTGCACTTAAAAATGTAATTGTAAAATAGTTTACCATCAAAAAATACACTTTGAAGAATAGCATAAGAAAAGTTAAAGATAGATGAAATATTATGGTTTATGGTAAAAAAATCTTACTCTGCAAATTATACCTCAGAATTTAAAAAGTCATTTTATCATAATTTTATTATAATCACTAAAATTGTACTGAACTTGAACTTCTACTCTCTCTTTAATTGAACAGGGTAATTAAATTTTTTTAAAAAGTAGACTACTAGAGTGTTATTTTTAAAATTTTTTTTAATTAATATATGGTAGAAAAGTTATTTTTTCTATTGCTTTAAATATATTTCGATTAATTAAAACAGCAAAACAATATCTCTATAAATTAATTTCTTATATTTGCAGCTATAATCTAATGGCAAACCTTATTCCACCTATCAGTTTTTTTTTATGTTATATTTATATTAATTTAATAGTACATTGAACACCAAAGTAATTTAATTGTAAGCCTTTCTTAAAACAAATCCTAAAATTCTTCAAATTAAAAAAGATGAGGAAAAAACTGTACAATTTCATAATTTTGACAATTATCAACACTCAGATTCTTCATTACCTATGATTAATAACTTCAGTGTCATAATCACTTCCCCAATTCTCCACAACAGTTCCAAAGTTCTGTAATATATTAGTAAAAAATTGATCCAAGACATGCACATAAGCACAAAATTGCTCCAAGTACACTCTCGATATCTCAACGTTGAAGGGATGCTAAAAAAAATTTCGAGATTGCGAGTTTTTAAAATAACAAGTTCAGAACTAAATATGTTCTAAAAAGTAGAGAAATATATTCTAAAATATTGCTCTAAAAAGTAGAGTCATGAAACACAAGAATAAATACTTACTATTAAATATGTATGTAATGATAGTTGACTATAAGTCTAATTACAATAATAATAATTTTATTTTTAAAAGTAAGACAAAAATAATTATGCCTTTAAATGGAAAAGAATTGGTTTCCACTTAACTTACTTTGTAATTTTTCTGAAAAAATTCAACATAGCAAGGTTTTGAGAAGAAACTCTTCGACTCAGAAATTCAAATTAACATTAGGTTGATATATAATGCCTAGAGGAAAGTATTTTTTTGACATAACAGGATTTTGAAGTAATCTGAGTTCATTATATTGAGAGTGTACTTTATATTATTGCAAAAGTGGGATGTTTTTAATTTTATTTAGGTCAGTATTGTTAATAAATTTACAAATCCCAAAAAAAATAAAATTATAATTTAAACGACTTTATGAGTATAAAACTTAAGTTATAAAACTGAAAACTAGCTTATTTTTAACTTAAGAAAATTACTGATCTGAATCACTTAACATTCACATCACTGTAAGTTATTTATATTGGGGAAGACATAAGCATCCTCCTATGTTTTTTGCCATTAATTACTAAATAGCCTGTAACATCAATGATAATGAATATTATGTATCACAATAATTATATCGATATAATTCATTTTTTTTTATTATAACTTTAACCTAAGCAGTTGTGATCTTTCCCAACTTAGATTTGTTGTAAAACTGTAATTTTTCAGCATCTCACAAAGTTTTCACCTTAAAATAACATAATTTTGAAGATTACCTTCGAAACATTTTTAATGGAAAAGCAGAATTGAAAGAAAATAGAGAAAACTTCAAAAAAAAATTTTATTCTATGAAGTTTGGTAACTATATAACAAGCGACTTTACATAAATATTACTATAATAATTATTGAAAATTTATTTTAATGCATTTTGAGAACATAATGAAATATTTTAACACTAATATTTATAACTAAATTGTCTTCCAAAAGTTAAAGAAAGTAAAATGTCAAATACTGTTGTTCAATAGTTTAAATTTATGAGAACAGTAATTTCTGTCATTTTCTCCTTCAACATTAATTGTATTTTTTTTTAAAATAGCTAAAGAAATTATAATGGCAACATTTTTAAGGTAATACTTCTTATATACATGCAAAATTTATTGCAATTTAAAACAATTTTCAATTAATTTTTTCATTTCAAAAATAACTACCTAGTTACAAGTTTTCATTGATAAATAAAAAAAACTAAGTTTGTGCAATTATAAAAAATTGCACTTGAATATTTGCAGCTTTGAAAAATACTACTTGCGTTCAAAAAAAAATATTTTTAAAATTCCAATTCAAAAAGTAAACAAGCTTTAAAGTTCTGCCTAATAATTACTCTATGCATAAATTTAGCACAAAAAAAGAGAAAAACTATTTTTGAAAGATTTCACTATAATCTTTCAAAGTGCCTTAAACTTGCAGCAGAAGAAGAAAAATACTCCATATAGCTAACAAGGTTCCTTAAATTCTGAATTGTTAAATTAACTGAATTGTTAATTAATGATTTAGAATTTTAATAAAATAATTCTTAATTATTAAAATAGTATACTATGTTAATGATTAAAATAGTTTATGTGTAAATTAATTTATAGGAATAGGCAAGTTATTTCTTCCTTTACACTAAATTTCAGTTTGCCTTTAAAAAAAATTTTATACAATAATTATAACAAGTTGCATAAATTAGTATTTTTATCTCTTTATTGCATTTGCTATTTTAATTTGAATAAGGATTGTTAGATTAGTACATTTTATTATTTATTCCAGAAAATTTATTTTGAAGTGTTATTTCCTCTTTTATCTTGGATATTTGTTTGAATTGGATATTTGTCTGACTGCAAATTTAAATTGTTGAAGTTTTCATTTCTTGTACTTAATATTACATTAAAAATTATTTATACGTTGTAATTTTTGTTTTATTTTAACTGTGTAGTTATGTATTTTTATATTTAAAGTATTTATATTATTTGTAACAAAACATTATTATTTAAACTATCGAGTATTATTATTAAAAATCTCTCCCAAACTAGATTTGAAAATATATTGATAATCCAAAATTTAGTTATTAAGAATAAAATAAAATTATTCTACTTTCATCAATGAAACAAAGTGCACTAACTTATTAAATGACAACCAAAATATATATATATATATACGTAAACTTTAATTCTTTTACATACATCATGGTCCTCTGTGATTTCTCAATTTTGAAAATATATATTAAGTAATCTATTTAAAAATTAACAAGTATTGTAAAAATAAACTTTGTGATTTTTTTATGACATGTATATTATAATTAAAAAAGAGTTAGTCAGTAGTTAGTTATAAAAGAAACCTTACAGATACACCAGCAGATAGGCTTTATTATAGTGCTGTTCTGGAAAACAAATATATTACAGTAGTTGTAACAAAAGTACAAATCTTGCATTTAATTATGTTAGCTTTGAAAGTAATGTATTTATTAAAATGTGAATTACTTGTTTATTTTTTGTTACTAAGTGAATAATTTGTATATCACGAAAATGTCTTTTTTACAGTATTTGTCTACATAAAAAGTAACTTTTAAAGATAGGTATTTAGATTGTAGCTTGTTTACTGTATATTAATTTAGACTAAAATCTGAAAAAAAAGAGATAAATAGATAGAAATAAAATATTAGAAGTCTAAACTTGTATAGAGAAACAGTAGCCTTATTGTATATAGTATTTCAGTACAGTGGAACTTGATTATACGAATGATGTATTGTTTCCAGTTGGTTAATGAAATCGAAATATGATTGATGCTTTGTAACTTATTGAAAAAATATTAATTATATATTTTTAATAATATTTAATGAGAGAAACTTATTTGTCTCTTCGTATCTTTTTGTACAAAAGAGATTCTTAAATACATGTTAAGATTTAAATGCTAATATGCTAGCAATTAACAAAGGGTATATTTGTACTGCAGTAATAAATAACATACAACAATATATAAGAACGTAAATAATTTAGTTGAGTCAAATAAATTTAATTCTTTCCGACGAGTCAAGTCGTTATTGAACTGGCTACATAAATTCTAAATTATTGATGCTAGTTTTAATAACGAATATGTCATTTCTTCCAAAATCAAATATTAAATTAAAAACTTTTATTGCCATTACAATCACAAACAGCTCGTATAAATTTTTATTTCTCCAGAAATTAAGAATTCTTGTTCCCAAATACAAATGTTATTACTAATCAGAGTAATTTGTGCACTTTTTTGTTGTTTTATTATTTCACATTGAATTATTTTGAGACTATTCATACTATTTATATGCTTCATTGATGTCTATTGCCGAGCTAGAAGTACATAATACTATAGGGCCATTCCATGCTAATGTTGCTTTTATTCCTCTTTTAAAGGTCAATCAGATGTTAGGTGGTATATAATTCATCTTGAATTACTGAATTTACTAGGCAAATAACCTGCAGTAAATTGCAAAACATCATTTTAAATATTAACTAAAAAAAAATAGTTAAAATTTGTTGCTCCAGATTTTAGTCTGTTACAGGAAAGAATTATCTTTTGTTTAAATTTTAATAGCAGTTAAATTTTGTAAAAGCAACATTTTTGAATTCGTTATTAAATAAAATGCATTATTTTTTTTCTATAAAATATGCAATATTTTATAATTAATATGTTTAAATATAAAGGTGCCTAAAAACAAAAGGTGATTTCTATTTATCTGTTTTAACAGCATTTTTTTAATTATAATTTTTTAAAGAATTTATTTTATTATTTATAAGTACATTTATATTATTTTTAAGGTCACATTCTAATTATAGTTGGATTAATTTTTTTAATAGAGTAAAACCATTATTTGTTTATCTATAACTCTGTTATCATGGAATTTCCTTTTAATGTTTAGAATTCTGCAAATTATGTGACGTACAAAACAGAAAACTGTTTCAGAGCAGTATGCTCAACTCTGTACTGAAACTATACAAAACTTTTAATCTAACATCAAAAATTCCTATCCGCATACAGTTTGGTATATACCAATAATGTCTTTAAATACTATTATTGTTATATCTGCCAGCCTCTTATCAATTTCAACACAGTTAAGTGAGGAAGTTTTTTTTCTATCTAAGCATGCATTCATTTTTGTTATAAAAACTATTATTTATGTGCAAATGAATGTGGAATGAGTACTTAATAATATAAAAATGTAGGGAAAACAATTCAATGTGAAATATCGCTAGTAAGCCACAGTTTGTGAAGATAGTATGTTTAACAAACAATGTGTTAAGAGAAATTGTAGTGTACTCCTTAACTAAAATTTGTCATTTGTGATATCTCTGATAGCAATAAAATGAGCTTAGCTAATTTAGATAAAGATTTATATCATAACAGTTTTCTATTTTTTTAATTGTCTTTCATTTCTTTTGGAAATGCTATAATTTTATAACATATATTTATAGAAAATATGTACTTACCTTTGAAATTTTTGAATTTTATAATTTTCTTTGTAACACTCTGTGTCTTAATTATAAAACTGTTCTGAAATTTTTAGAAATAAAACTTATTTTAAGAGTGCATCTTTCTTTGTAATTTAGTTACAGAAAAAATATTTATTTTAGTTTCATAAAAAATTTACACTAATTAAAATGTCAAAGTATGAGACACAAAAATATGGCATTAAAAATACAGTGTGATAAGTAAAATAAGAACAAATAAAATAAGAGTAACAAGTAAAATATTCCAAAATATATTAATACTTAAGGTGAAGAGTTTGAGATTATATAATGAAAAGCCACATTTTAAAATTACCCGGGAAAGCATTTTTGTGACACCCAATTTTTAAATTTTCCTACAACTATCTAGTGTTCATGGTTATTCGAAATTAAAATATATTAAATGTTAAATTAAAAACATACTTTTAAAGTACTCTACTGTGTTTGCACCTTTTTTAATATTAAAATATAATTTTATTATTAAAAAGTTTAAAATTCACGTGTAAGCATAAATATTTTAAGTATAATAAAATATTTTACAAAATAAATTGAAAACTAACTATTGTGTATTACTTTTCTTTATAGTTTATTTAAAAAAAAATACAATACTTCAGATTGCGTTAATAGTCTAAAGAGATAATAAATACAATATGAATATTTTGTTAAATTAAATTTAATGTCTTAGAATTGTGTATAAGCAGTCGATTGGAAAAAAAACATCACAAAAATTCCTATTTTATATATTTTCATACTATTCTATTTTATATTGATATACTCTTAGAAAAATCCATTTATTCTGAAATTAGAAGTTGCACAAATTTCAAATTTGAGCTTTTCATGCTACACAGAATAAATATCAGTTTGAGTTTGAAAATAGTCAACATTAATGTAAAAATTAACAAATTCGAAAATATTTCATAAATTTTCAGTTTAATAATAAAACACTATTCTTTACATTTAATGTAATAATTTATTGAAAATTGTTTTTATAATATTAATTATTTAAAAAGCAACACACTGAACATTCCAACAAATTTAGCACTGATTACTATTTTTATTTAAGTTTGCTTACATATATTAAGATTTTTGAATACTTTTTTAGTGAACGAATTAAAAAAAGCGATGAGCAAATCTAATTAAAACGGATTTTTTCTTATTAAATATCAAAATTAATAGTTTCAAAATAAATGTGTATTTAGTTTCATCTTTTTTCCGCTTGTTGCATATAACATTGGTACACAAGGTTGAAATGATTATTCAAAATATTAAATTAATGATGATTTAAATGTGTTCTTCAGCATAATCCATTTATAAAATTGCTCCATTAAAAATGAATTTTGATGTTTTATACATTCATTTAAGTATTTTTAGAAAAGAATTAAATCATGAAACATTATTATGATTTAACACAGTGTCACAAAATGTACAACATATGTTGACATGATATACAAAATATATTGCACTATTATAAAGTACTGCGTACAATAAAATAAGCATAATTTGTATTTTGCATGACACTGAATACATTGAATCACAATATTTTTATGTGGTTTTGTTATAATCTACTGGTGTATAATTAAATGTTTTCATGTGGAATAGAGCAAGTTTGGCAGAATCAAACAATTTTGTACTTTACAAGTGCCTTAACATCCTTTTAGTGACTAAAATATACATACTCTAAAAACTAGTTTAAAAGATAATTTGGTGTTATTAATACAATAATCATAGAAGTAGACTGATAAAATAAATTTTATTTATGATTTTTAAATTCATAGACTTTATTATATCACAGGGAAAAAATATTACACAATGTAAGTGTTAATATAACTTTTTTTTTGCTATTTTTGTTCAATTGTTCCACCATTTTTTTTATTGATAAATTAGAAGACATAATTTAGTAGGGGAAAAAAATTACTTATTATAAAACTTCATTGGCTTTAAAAATATGTAAATGGAAATTAAAGTCCACATGTCAAGTGATCAAAAATAGGCAACCATTAGGGGGATACATTTTATGCTAAATTGCCCCACTAGGCAATAGTAGCTTTCTTTGTCCTGTTTTTTCATCTTTATTTTTGTTTTACTCTCGTTTACTCTATGGTTTTGTTTCTCACCTTTTTTTCCATTTTTTTGTTGACAACTTATTTTTTCGCTATCACGTCGTTCGACAAGTCTTGAGAATGGGCGTCTGTTTTTGAGTGCTTGAAAGGCGTCAACTGTTATTTCTATCTGCATTAAAGCCACAAAGTTTTTAACAGGTCAAATCTTACTATTTCAATTTTTTAGGATTATTCATTTAAAACTAGTAATTAGTATAGGTGTTTTTTTAAAAAAACAGATTTAAACCGCAATAAATAATGGTTTTTTAGATAAATATTATCAAGTACAACTATTAACAAAACTAAAAAGCATGTAACTTAGATTAATATATTTCTACAATTCGTACAATCAGAAAATAAATTATCTAAACATACTAATTATAACTAGATATAAATTTTTTATTGATGATCATTATTGTTGTTAAGCTAGATTGAATAAAACACGTTTAGTTTAATGTTATTAAACTAGATTTTCATACATACTTCTTTTTTTTATTCAGGTAAACATATACAATTTATACAGTTAAATATTTCATTGATTTCTTTAAATAGATTCTCATTTATTTCTTTATATGTTTCAATACACGACAAACATTTATTAGGAATGAAATTCTAACTCCATTTATAAATGTAGTTATTTTTATCAACAACTGCTTGTAGTATATTATCAAAAACAAAACATTTTGTAATCATAATAAGTAATGTACATATGTAAACCAAAAATAAGTAGTATACATATAAAAGTAAAAAAAATAATAAGTCACAAAAGTAGTTAAAGCATAGTTTTTTTTAAAAAATAGTACAATTTTCAGAAGTGAAAACCTAAAAAAATATGTTTGGTTGTAAAATTTCTTAAATGAGGAATGCGATATAAATTTTCTTTGGGCGCATAAGAATGGATCAAGTACTAAGAAATATTTGATGTTGATTTCTAACAAAGAAAGTTAAAAATAGGATTGATAATTTTGAATGTAAGATTTTTAGAATGTAAGGCTAAGTTTAAAAGAGTACAGATTAACAATGTGTACCATAAATGTTTCAATTCAGAATTGCACAAAACCAACAAAGAACCAGATATAATTCACATAAGTTAAATCGACTTAACTGAAATAGACAGGTTATTTAAAAATGATTACTACTTTTGAAGATTTTTATGGCTTAACCATTTGTAACCCAACATAGAGGAAGACCTATACTTTGATAGGCTGATGACATTGGAACTAACTTTCTAACCAGACATGTTAAAAATTGGAGGCATGTTGGTTTTAGAAGAGATACCTGAAAAGTTTTCATGAAGAAGACCGTGACCTACACTGATGGGCTTTTGAACCATTTACAAAACATTTTTTCATGTGGATCGATCATTTCAGAATAACAATATATTATGATTTTATGATAGCTAACAGAAATAAGATTCTTAAACTGATAAGAATATGACTATAAATGCTATACAAATGGACCTGAAAATAAAAGAATGACTGGGTGTAAGAACTTAGTAAAACCTCTTTATAATCTTAAGTATTTATCAACTGGATAGAATTCAGTTTCTACTGGTAACTTTATTTGTGTGGGGAGAGCATCAATTCTTTTACCACAGTTTTGTTAGTCATTAAAACTTTTTGAAATTAGTTTAAAATTATCAGATTTTAATCAATAAGAAAGATTGTTTAATAATTTTTAACACACAAAAAACTTTTATGAAGTGGATTGTCCTTTCAAAAATGATTAAATATTACGACTTTACGTTGACTATCAGATGAGATCATGACTCTAAATATTACACCAGAGCTCAAAAATTATATCTCTCGACATGCTGGGGCATGCAAGAATTCTGATCTGGCATGCATTTTTTACCCCTAAATTCCGAACCGGCCATGTAAATATCAAATTAGAAATAGAAAAAAGTACTGATAAAAAAGTTCTTAAATTTAAACAAAAATCACCAAAATTTTGGATAAGGAGAAAACGTGACAAAAAAGGGAAAAAGAAAATAATATGAAAAAAAGATTATCCCTATTGCAGTACACAAGAAAACAATTAATATTAAAATTTAGAAGATCATTTTTAAGTAACATGATTAAGAGCATGTACATGTCAATAGTTCTTAATTGTTTTGACATTATAACTTCTTTGTTAAAAATGATTTTCTGCATGTTTTCTACTTCTTTGTTGTCATTGACTCAAATGTTATGTTTTATCATTGACTCAAATTTTACTCATTATACTTTGCAGTAAATAATGCCTAATTATTCTTTATTAATAATATTCAATACTTCTGAATTATATATAAAATAAATTTGTTGATATATATATGTATGCTGTTATTATAATTTTTTCAACAGATTAATAATAGACTAAGAGTCCCGGCAGGGCATGTAAAAATTTAAACGTTTTCTGAGCCTAGTATAATACAAATGAGCCTGAAAATAAAAATATCACAGGCTGTAAGTGCTAAGATGTGCCTCATTAATGATACATTAATAGTCCTCAGTAGTGTTCAACAGAAATGTGTTATAACTCAGTTTTTGTTGATGACTTTAGCTGTGCGCAGTGTCCATAAGTTCCTTTGCCATAGCACAAAAATTCAGTCAATTTACTTTTACCTTCAAGGAACATCTCATAGATATCAAACTCACCAGCCTCTCCAATATAATAATGACACATTTCTTGCAACCTATAAATGAATGGATATAAATAAATAAATAAATTCATTGAGTTCCATATTTTATGATGTATGGTATGCAAGAAAAAATATTGAATCCTGAATAACTTTTAATCTAATAAACAGATATTCATACAGATATTAAAATGTAATGTTAGTGGTTCGATGGGTCAACCTTATATACACTATAGAACACAGGTATTTTAAGGTCAGAAACTAGACACAAAAATATAATTTTTCTGTGTAAATATACTTTTATTTTTTCAAGGGATCAGAACTCAAAATGTAGAGAAAAACTGCAATCTCGAAAAAATGATCTTGATAGGTCAGTCCAGAAAAGAGATTAAAAGTATTAAAAAAAATTGCAGGCAACTATAAAATTTTTTAACCTAAATGTAACTCCATACAGAAAAAAAGTGGAAAGGTATAAGTATGAACGTTGTCTTAATTAATACAACTAAAAAAGGTTATAATCCAAGATCAGAAAAAAACTAGTTATTCATGTTAGTTGGTCATAAGAATTAAAAAAGTAACTTTTTTGAAACTTTGTAGTGTGATAACTAGTAAACCAATTTCTTAAAAATTTTAAGGTTTTTCAATTCTGTGCACACAAAAAAATATTTTATTTATAAAAATTATTAAAAAGATATTGTGAACACAAATAGGATACACAAAAATAAGATAAATATTTTAGGAACTCAAACATTTTACTGCTCCCCTGACTAAAATTTTGGAACAATGTTTTCCAATTTGCTGCTATTCTCTATATTTTGATGATCAAATATTCAAAAGACGTATATTTAGAGAAAGTATATTTTTGCATCTAATCCGAAATTGTGTAATTCCGACTAGTTAATTAGCATATTTGAGGTATGAGCCTCCAACTATTAATATTGCATCTTATTAATAGTTGATGTTGCATAGAAATCTCTTCATCAAAAGTTATTCAAACAGATTAGATAGGTTTGCATACTATAGATAAAATTTTTACAAATAGAGACAACTAATTGCATATGTAAGCAAATGATGTTGGGTGCCCTTATCTTGAGGACTAGGGCGTTAGGTTTTCCAACTTGCAAACAAATTTGCACCTTATTATTCTGCTAATTTTGCATCAATTTTTAAACCCTATACCTAAAAAGATAGTTTTTAAATATTCACTATTCCTGTCAGTGAGCACTTCCTAAAATTAAATTGTATGTGGGGTATAGTGGCACAAGGTTCATAAAGGGATATGTTGAGTATAGTATAGGTTTTAAAATGTGAGGTGCATAGATAAACTTTGGTTACATTTATAGCACTGTAGACCACATATTTCTTTAATATAGCTTGTTCATGAAGTTACAGCATTGATTTTGAAACAATAAACAATCAAACCTTGATATCTTAAATCTGAAAATGAAAAATCTAAAACTTAAGTTATAGAAATTCACTTGTACAGTAGAATAAAGAAAATGCATATTTACAGAGTAAGACATTTCATTGAAGAAAACATGCTACACCAAAAGTATCTCTATGCAACATAAAAAAAAGAATGGTCCAACACAGTTTTCCATTGTTGTCGGTGCATTTTTATTGGACGAAAAATCACATGGTAGGATCCACTTTTTCCTCATTCATTTCAATATTGTTTTGGTTGTCATCAGCATAAAATTAACAAAAGTCGTAAAGGTATTGTTTCCTTTTAAATATTTTTATATCCCTAATTTAAAGATATATCCAGTACAGCGAAAACCTAGTCCGTGGTTTGTGGTGGAAGCATGTTGAATTTGAAGAAGAGCCTCAGAGCTCAAATAAATCTTATTAGACAAAATTAAGCCTTACCTATTGAAACGCAGTGCTATAAGGGAAAGCAGAGAGCCCGCCGCAATTTACTACACTCAATACTCAAGTACTGCTATTATTAGCGAAAGTATAAAATTATGGTTGTGAACTCATCAAATTTGTTTGAACAATATAATGTTATAAGAAAATAAATGTTATTTTAAAAAATGATTACTTCGAAAAATCACTTCTGTTCACCAAGAGATCTAAATGTTCATAATATTAATAGATAGTAATATTTGGACGTGGGAAGTAGAGGCACAAGCGTAAGCAAATAGAATCCCTTTTAGTACATATATGTTAAGGGAATAATTTTAACTTTAGTAGAAAAACTGTTTTCTGCCAAGAAAAGACAATTATTGTGAAGCAATCATTGGGGTTGGTGAGAGGCAGTGAACAGGGGGCTTAGCCCCCTAGTTATTTAAAAAGATTCTATTGTTAGTTATTAAACATAAAGGTATATTTATTCAAAAGCATTTTCTACAAGGACAATAGCTTAAAATGACATATTTAGCCAACTTTCAACACATTCTACTTATTCATTGACAATTTCAAAATTGTTTATCAATTAAAATATTAATTAAAATATTATTTCCTCGACAAATGAATTTGGCAAATTTGTGGAACATTTGTAGAAATCTATTGCATCTTATGAACCTCTATTTTAAGTACAAAAAAGTATAATCAAATAATCAGCTAAAATAATATAATAATTACATTAATTTAGTTGAATTAGAATATAAATTAAGCTATGATATAATAGCATAAAATGGTATGGAAACAATAATAAGGGAACAAATCAATGAGCAGTAGTACTCATTAGTGAATATTTACAAACTGGATTATATGTGGTGAATATTGACTTCAAAAATGGGGAAAAGGAAAATTTTAATATGTAAGATACCTATGTGGCCACCTGCCACCCATTTGCGTCATGCCCATAACTCCTTGTGTCTCTAAACCTGGACCAGATAATCTATTTAGGCCATCAACTTGCTTTACTCCATATCTAAAATTATAAACATATAATTATAACTATTTTTTAGGTTCAATTTTTCATAATATTGGAATTACAAAAGACACATTTTCATGCTTAACTTAAAATGACCTGAAAAGTTTCACTTAAAATAACACAATTTGTATCAGAGTATATTTATTGACAGTATCATCATATAAGCGAGAGAACAGTTATAAGAATTATTGAAAGTGACAGAAGAAATAATCATAACAAGATAAGATAAAGTAAAAATTTGAAACTAGAAATAGACATTTTACTAGCCATCCATCAATACAAATGTAGCATATATGTTTTAAGTAATGCATTTCAAATACAGAACTAAAGAATCATTAACTTTTATCAAAGCTTCTTTTTAAAAAATAATAATATTAATATATGTAAGTATAACACGTTTTTAAAATATATTGCTCCTTCTTCAAACATTGTGATACAATATACTATAGGAAATTTTTTAAAAAATAATTATTATTTATAATTATAATAGAAAATTTTAAAGGAAGAAAACAATGAAAAGATATAAAAATGACAACCGAAGCTGACGTCATCGGAGGCTACCAGCTCCAGAAGTCATGAAATACAAACTTTTTCTATCGAGAGAGCACGACAACTGTCTAAAAATTGCTCTCTCTCTGTACCCAAAGGTTTTGTAAAAAGTCCAGGAATAGGAAAAAGAAATACATCATACAAAATATTTTGTTTTTTTATTACTCTTCTCTTTACAAAACCAGAAAACTTTGGGGTACAGAGAGAGCAGTTTTTAGACATTTGTCGTGCTCTCTCGATAGAAAAGGTTTTCTGTTTTTCTGACTTCCAGAGCAGGTACCCCCTGATGACGTCAGCTTCCGTTGTCTTTTTTATATTTTTATTATTTTCTTTTAAATTTTCTATTGGTTTCAATTTTCTTATGGAATTTCTGCTGCATTGCGCAACTTTCCTTTGGAATTAACTGCTTTATACATGATCTTTTATTTCTCTTTTATTATTACAATTACAATGCTATCTTGCAGATCCATATATCTAGAAGAAAAAAATTTTATAACTTATTATGCAATGATATGTAGACTTGACATAAAGTGCATTAAGAAATCATTGAGTTAAATGATTACACTGGATTATAGTTTTTTTTTTAAATCTGCAATTGGTTGCTTTCTCCAAGAGACAGCTTTTTTTAAATGGCACTTCAGTCTATTTTTTCATAGAAATGTACAAGTTTAAAAACATTATATACCACAAAGGGTTGCATAAATGTTGTCACAAAGTTCTAGAGGAGTTAGAGTACATCACCAGAATTAAAACTGCATAGAACTAATGTCTGAAAATGTTGTCATACAACGCCAGGGGCACATCCCTATTATGAATTATTTTCTGATATACTTCAGAACAAGTCATAATAGGGAAGTAACTCTAGCCTACCCAATGGCATTTTTGGGCAAAGGTTACTATGCAATTTTAATCCTGACGATGTGTCTTTAATTCCCTTTACTCCTTCTTATATATAACATATATAAACTTGTACATTTTGAAAAAAAATCAATCATAAATTTTATTTTAAAAAAATCTGTGGCTTTAGGAGCAAATCTAAATTCTGATTAGAAAGCCTGACACTCGAATTAGGCAAGATCAAGTATTTCTATAAATGCAATCAAATATTTGTTACCCAGAGATATTTACAATTGCAGTGAATAAAAACTAAAATTTTGAGTTTGTCTCTCATAATTTGCTTTGGCTAAAGAAAAAGTTTTCAATTTTAATACAACTACTGAAATAATATTTCATGAAATTTTCGAAAAATTAAAGAAAAAATAAAATATTAAGTTTGTTTAAAACATCTGCATTATTTCAAATAAACTAGTTAAACTTTAAGAAATCTTACTAAAAGTACTACTTAAGACATATTTTGAAAATTACTCATATAAATCTCAGGAAAAAATTTATATACTCTAAAATAAACTTCCATAGAAAATTGTTGATTGTGCAATAGTCTTCTAAAATATTATATAACAATAAATTCTATGCATACACAAATGTTTAAGTATAGGTCAAAGAATTTTCTGTTAAAAATATAATGCAACTTACTCTTCAAAATTTTTATTGCAAACATTTTCAATGGTTTCTAATATCTCATACTCTTTCAGAGATTTTCTTTTTTTGGACTTATCCAATTTACTTTGTTCTACAAACAGAGCAGTATATAACTAGAATATAAAAGCATTTATATGAATTACAATCACTTGAAAAATATCTGTCCTCAATTTATAAATGGGAATAAACCTTTTTTTTAAAAAAATCATTTCTTACTTTATGTTATTCTTATATGTATCATATTATGCATATGATAGTCAAAATAAAAATAAATGTAATTCAGTTTATACATAACTTTCAAATAGTAGTCAGCAAAAACCTTTAATTAAAAAATAATATTAATTATTGAATGAATTAGAACTTGTACAAACTGATTAGTTTAAGAAAGTAAGCATGTATGCTTTGTTAGTGGAGAATGCTAGTTATTGAGTATAAATAAATTATTACACATATCAATACAGAACATTTAATAAAAAACCTTCATTTCATTCATTTGAACTTTTAAAATTAGTTGGTGCACTTACAAATATCCTATTACTCTTTTTTATCTTTCAATCCTATTTCACCAATTCAGTGAAATTTTAAAGTAAAACATAATCAAAAAATTTCTTAATAAAATTTTTGTTCTTGTGAAAAATTCAGAATATAATCAATAATGCCCCTTGGCAAATTTGACTTATTTCAACAGCCAATCTACAAGATAGGTGATCAAGCTTTAAAGGTTTTACACCCATTTATTAAATAGGATGAATCTGGTTCATGATAATAGAGATAAATTTGGATAAGGTGTCTGGACAGGTTCATCCGTTTTGAGAAAAATCCCTATAGCTACAGCAATTATAACAACTTCAAAGGAACTAGGTATCATACAGAGAGTGTAATTATTTTATTATCCATCTTTAAGAAATAAATAAAATTAAAAACTGGATTTCCCTTTTCTTCAGAAATCATAACAGTTTTAAAAAAATTAGATATTATATGGACGTATTTTATTTTATGTATCGAAAGGGATAATTTAAATTGACTGTAATTAGTCAATTATTTACAAACAATAGTTTTTAATGTTAAAAATTATCAAAATAAGAAAGATAATAAGAGAATGTAATTTCATCAGTAGCCTTACTTGATAAACAACAGCAAGACATGCATCACATCTCAAATTGGTAGGCATGTGATTACTTCTATTTTCTTCTTCAGACAATTGAGGAACTTTGAGAGAAATCTTATTTCCCAAGTCTTCCTCCCTAATATCAGAATCTAAAATGCAAAGAATAATCAGTGGTTATAAAAAAAGATTATAATCCTAAATACTAAAAATTTAAAAAAAAAATTTTATTATAACTATAGATGCACCTGGAAGAAAAAAAATTTAAGAAAAATAATTTTTTTAGAAGAAGTTATATATTTTTTAGATGAAATTTAGAAAAAATAAGAAAATGTTATGAAAAAGAAAAAAGAATTAGAAGAAAGTTTTATACCAGTGATAATACACGTTATTTTGAAATCTATCTACTGTAGCTATTAGCATATATATTGTAATCGATACCATATAAACAGTGATGTTAAAAATAGTAGAACTTATGTTATTTCTTAGTTTTCATTGGTAACAAAGCAGTAATTAAATTTTTTAAAAAAGAGAAAACCAACAATTTTTTTTTTTAAATCATTAAAAAAGTTGTTTCAAAATAAGAAAGCAAGCGTAAATGCTGTGTGCCAACATATTATGGAACACAACATATATGAATTAGTATAACCAATTAAGTGTGTCAAATGTCAATCAATACATTTAAAAAATAAATTCCAAAATGCATTTTTTGGAAGAAAAATATTTCAAATGTGATTTATTCCCTCAAATTATAAAATAAGAAGAAAATGATATAAATATGTACAAAGTAGAAAAATCAATATTTACTATGAATAAATTATTAACCTGATTATTCCTAATAAAACTAAAAAGCCATTCCATTAATTCACTGATCATATCTATTAAGGGAAGATATATCCCCTTTATTAAATCTTTTGTATTAGGTATTTTACAGGAATTTAAAAGAATGTCTAATTTATTATAATGAAATATGCATTTAATGAAATAAAAGTAATTTTAAGACTTTAAAAAAATTGTAAAAGAAATGCAAAAATCACCAATTGCAAAGCACACATTGAGCACTAGTAACATCAATGATAAACCAGACGAAAAAATCATCTTTAAGTAAATAAAAATTGCAATTTAACACTATAAAGGGGCGATTCCGGTCAAAAATGTTTCAAAATTTGTTTGTTGTCAAGTTGCCTTCAAAAGGTACGTCTACATCTGCCTCTTTCTGTTAAGTGTAAGATCCACATACTTTCTTCCAAATATTACTTCGCACAGAAATAAACTGTTAGGAGCGTCAAAATAAAAATAAACAATCATTCTTGATCAAATCAATCAATCATTTGAAATTCATGGTCGTGAAAACTGAAAGATTTTATGTTCTCCAAATTATTTGCAGATTATTAAAGATAGTAATCCTGAGTATGGGCACTCGTTTTTCTAGCTCTTCTCCAAAAATGTTTTCTAGTGTTGAGCGAAAACTTATTAATGAATTAATAAACAAACACTGTGTTGTTATTTTTTCCAAATCTCATTGTATATACTGTCGAAAAGTGAAAAAGGTTATTAAATTTTATATTATTCTTAAGTGTCCATAAATACACAAATACAATTAAATATTACTTATTATTATTAAGTTTGCTACTATATGTTTATACCAATTTTGGTTCTGTCACATTCATCTTTGATTTCAAATTTTCGTTCTGTCATATTCATCTTTGATTTCAAATTCTCGTTCTGCAGCATTCATCTTTGATTCTAAATTAATTATAGAAAAAAATTTGTTTGCTTTTTATTTTTCAATGTGTGTTAAATATATTTTTTATCACTGAGAAGAAGTGAGAAAGAGGAAAAACTCGGCTATTAACTTTTGCTTAATGTACAAGTTCAAACATATTTTTAATTATTTTCATACTTACTTTAGGGTCAAATTAGTAATTTTTATTATTCTTAAAACATACATGAAAAAAGTTATATATAGTTATTTATTCAAGTAATTATAAAAAATTTTATTAAAATTTGTTTTCTTAATAATATTTTTTGCTATTTGCATGAATAGTAAAACATTGTTACAAAATATAAATAATTTTAAATTGTTATCAAATTCTTTTTATTAAAAATAACATCTTCTCTCTAGCACTTAGTATATAAATCAGGTTTTGCAGTTGTCTTGATTTTCTGGATGCAAAGCATTTTTTTTCCTTTATTTTTGTCATTATGTTCCTAAATTATTTTTTTTGTTTTTTTTTTGTTCAAAATATGACATTTTGACGAATGTGTCATGTTAAAAAAATCATTTGGATTTTTAAAAATTTCTTTCACGTGTAAGAAGTTAATAAAAACTACACCTATCAATGTTAAAACTAGTATGTTTTTACTCAAAAATTAAAATTATGAAATAAAAATTTTTTTTTAAATGAAAAGAGGTTAGTGGGAAAAACAGGACCCCTTTATCTTCATTTATATTAGAATAGATTATTACTGAATCAGCGTTGGAACAAACATTTTCTTTATTCTTCCCACCTTTATTACAGAATCATTTTGAATTTTTGTCATTTTATACCTATTTTCATCCTTAATCTGTAACAGGCACTTGACCCCTAAGTTCTGTGAAGCAGGTTTCTCACAAGTAGGCCACAGAAGAAGAAGAATTCTAAGTGACAAAAGTTTTTTTTTTACCTTGATGCCTTAAAGTTTCCATAATTTTTGTTTAAAATAAAAATTCCTAGTTCTCACTAAAAGTTATCTAAAAATATGAAGTTTAAAGTCATATTGCACTTTATTTTCAGATTGCAGTCAACCTTTCTTTTTTTTTCCTATTATTCTATTTTAATAAGTAATGAAAATGATCATTTAAATTCAGTTTTCAATTAAATGATCAATGATCAATTAACTTTATTTTTTATTCGCTGATTATTTGTTTATTTCTGATTGTGTAGTTTTGATACACTACAAAACTTAGTTGTTTTGGGATGCTTATATCTTCTTTTTTATTCTTTTTAATAATAATAAAATTTATAATTCTTAGACATTGTAATCATATAATAGTTCTAATTTAATGGCCATCAACCAATTATTCATTGTTCAAACTTGTAATCTTGTTTAAATCTTTTGATCACCTCATGAAAAAGAAACTCAGCATTTTTGATCTCAAAACTTTGCATTAGGCATTTCTTGATAGGCCTTTGTTTTTTTAGTATGTGGAATATATGTAATTTAATTTTGATTTTTTTTTTTTAAACTTTGTCCTAATTTTATTTTGAACCACTACTAAACCTGTATTAACTATGAAAGTATTTTTGTCACACTCTTCAGACGCTATGCAAAAGTAGCCCCTCACAAATGTAACATTCCTAACCAGATTAACTGCACATTTATCATGGAAGAACAATGAGTTTTTGCAAGTCAGCTGTGCCTCCTGTAAACCATTTTAATTGCTTATTATTACTGAATATTAATAAAAAAAAATATTTTCATCAAAAATGTAACTTTTTTTTTACTTAAAAAGTTGTTTTAAAAATATGAAACTTAACTTTAATGACATTACAAGTAAATTTATTAACTCAATATTTACATTATAGTTTTATTAATAATTAAGTTCAGTTGAAAAAAAATTATAATTAAGATGAAAGGGCTGTAAAAAATTGTCAAACTATTATTGATACCAGTGGTGCTTAATTAACTGTGGAATTATTAGGTATTACTGGTTATATGGTCATCGAACTATCTAAATCAGAAGAGTTTTATCATATGAGTTAAATGACAGGAATTAGTTTATTGTAATAATGAGAGCAGTTCCAGAGTAATAATTTTATAAGTCTAACATTAATAAATATCACATTTGTAATAAGAAAAGGAAAAATTTCTGTCAATTTGAAAACTGTTTTTTATTGTAATCTAAATTTGGATTTCAGTTTATCTTAAATCCCAAATTGTTAATTATTTAATTATTATTAAATGCCTAATTTTTTACTAAGTTCTTTATTAGTTGCTATATTTATTTTTTCAGAATAAATTATCTTAGAAGGAAACAATGTTCTAACTGAAATTGAAAGGTTTAGAAAATTATAAAATTCAATTAAAACTGATAAAAGCATTAAAAAAATAAGTCATATTTTTATCTCATACTAATAAAATTTATTCATAAACTAAACTTTTCTATCTTTTCAGTTATTTGATGAAAACAATATAAATTTCACAACTATTGAATTAGACAAAAGGGAAGATGGAAGTAATATGCAGGATGTTCTTCATGAAATTACAGGCTCCAGAACAGTAATACAATTTTATATTATTTGGAAATGGAAGACAATTTGAATATTAATGTTGAATTTTTATGTACAACTTTCTTTTTAAATCTTATCTTGCGAAAGGAAAATCATGATCATAGTAAATTTATATTAGATATGACCTTCTGGGTTTGAATTTTGCTGTAGAATTAGAACTAAAAATAATATTTTCAGTCTGATTGGGACAATTTCATTTATTTTTATGATGTGTTGACTTATGCATTCAATTCTGAATGACATCATATACCGCCATTGCTTGCACCCCAAGAAAGAGAAAAACAGACATTAAAACTAGTTTATATCAATCTTTATTTTGGAATAGAGTAAAGTATCCCTTACTCTCAAGACTTTCACCATACAGAACTGTTTTTTATCTGGATTGTTTATAATTAAAAATAGTGAAAGCTGTATTGTTACTTTTTTAAAAAAAATTCTAGAATTAAGATGGTTTTTACCAGTTTTTCTATTTTGTTGAGTACTAACAGCCCTGACAAGTTTCAATAAAACTAATTTTTTGATAATGCAAAAAAAATAGGATTTTTTTATGTATTTGTTGACCGATTATCGCAAAAATTTTTTAGATTAATGCATTGCTTGGTGAACTTTGATTTCACAAAATATTTTTAAGCACCAAAAAAAAAAGACTTTTTTTTTCCTAATTACTGAAAATTATTTAAATTGTTCTTGAATTAATTTCTGTTTCGATTGTTGAAGCCCTATTAAGAAAGATATGGAAATGTTTAAAATGAAGTTGAATCATTCATTCTTAAAGTGGTAGATTTGGAAGATATATTATATTTTTTGCATAGATAAGAAAATCCACCCGTAAGATGTGACAGCACAGTTTGTGTATGAAAAGAACTTCCCTTGCCATTTGTCAGGAATAGTGGCTGTCTCTATGGTTGCGAGGTTTAATTATTTCAAGTTGGGTCATAATTTAAGACAGGTTTTGGCTCAGATTAGAGAGATATTGGGAATCAGGAAAGAAGCAGCTCCCCTGCACTATTTCATGTTTCCACAGCAGCAGACCCCTTTAGACTTTGTGGTGAGGCAAGTTCTTTCTATAAACAAACTATGTTTTCTATTTTAATGAATCCTAAAGAAAAATAATCATGAAGAAGTAACCATCGTGGACAAAACTATGACTCATATCATGATTGGGAAGAATTAGAGGTATTAAAAGAGGTTATGGCATAGAGAGAGATCTCAGAAGAAGAAAGGGAACAAACTGAAGAAATTCAACAAAACTATGACTCATATCATGATTGGGAAGAATTAGAGGTATTAAAAGAGGTTATGGCATAGAGAGAGATCTCAGAAGAAGAAAGGGAACAAACTGAAGAAATTCAACAAAACGTTAAGTCAAATGAAGAAAAACAAAGATATTGACACACAGGACGAGACATGTATTTTATGTAAAGCGGTGTTTCACTTTAAGCAATTTCGTGTTAATGAGGTCCAACTGTATAATCTATTGATTTTATTTTTTGCTACAAGAAGATAAATATTTCTTTTGTTTCAATGAAACTAATAAAATAAAGGCTTGTATACTGCATTTAAAATGAATTAATTTTCTTCATTTTTCATCTGTTTAAAATATAAAATAATTAAATGTAACATATAAATATTTGTTAATGTTCATTACATATGTTTATCTCTTTACATTAAAACTTACTTTTGCAGTTTACATTTAACAGTTTGAATTTATTCTCAGCTTCCATTTATGTAGCACTTTTATTTTTTGTTTGTTTATTAACTATAATATGATAATGATTAAAATTAGCAAAGCAATTTCTAAAGCTCATTATGCTGGATAAAATATGTTGAATATTAAGTCATTTATGTATTTGCATCATTGTTTAGTAATTGTTATGTTTTGTTACAGGTTCCACGAGTATTTATAAATTCAGAATGCATTGGAGGTGCATCTGATACAGAGAAATTGTACCAAGAAAATAAACTTTTTGAAAAAATTAAACTATGTAGTAGTAGGTTATAGTGTTAAAAATTTTTAAAACTACTTGTACTAATGTAGTTTGTAGAGTGTACAGGTTTGCATTGCTTCAAAGTTTTATTTGTAACTCATTCATCATATTTATTTTTTTTAAAAAAACTACCCACAAATTTGTAAAGCAAACATGCATGTTGTACAATAAATATTTAATGTTTCATATCTGTTAGTTTTTATTCATAAAACTTACTCAAAGTTATAAAAATCTAAAGATAAAAATATTTATTCTGTTCACATTGCTGGAGGTATTCTTAAAGAAATATAAGGTAACTAGGTAACTGACTATTCTTTTTTATTTATTTATTTATTTCTCTCAGTTCTAATTTGTTCTCTTATTTTGTTCTTTAACTCATTCATCATATTTATTTTCAAAAAAAAAACTGCCCACAAATTTGTAAAGCAAACTTGCATATTGTACAATAAATATTTAATGTTTCATATCTGTTAGTTTTTATTCATAAAACTTACACAAAGTTATGAAATCAAAAGATAAAAGTATTTATTTTGTTTGCATTACTCATAATAAATATTAGTTCTCTTATTTTGTTCGTTACCTCATTTATCATATTTATTTTTTTTAAAAACTACCCACAAATCTTGTAAAGCAAACTTGCATATTGTATAATAAATATGTAATCGATCAGTGCTCACATACGCATGTGAGACCTGGACAATGACCCGTGGAGATGAAAATATGATAGCTAGTTTTGAGAGAAAAATACTACGAAGCATTTTTGGTGGAATAAGTAAAAATGGTACCTGGTTTAGAAGATCAAATACGGAACTCTACAAAGCATATAAAGAACCTGATGTCATTAAATTTATCAAAATTCAAAGGATTAAATGGGCAGGCCACATTATAGGAATAGAGGATAGCAGGACAACCAAAAAAGTTTTCTGTGCCAGGCCAACAGGTACAGGAAAAAGAGGACGACCAAACCTAAGATTTTTAGACTGCCTTGAAAAGGACCTACAAATTTTAAAGATAATTAACTGGAGAACCTTGGCTAAGGGAAGAATGTCTTGGCATAGGCTTGTTGTCTTGCCCATCCTGGGCTGTCGTGCCAATGAGAAGAAGAAGAATATTTCATCTCTTAATATTCATAAAACTTACACAAAGCTATAAAATCTAAACATAAAAGTATTTATTTTGTTCTAATTACTGAAAGTATTCTTAAAGAAATTTGGAGTGACGGACTATTCTTTTTTTTATTTTTTATTTATTTATTTTTGTTCTCTCAAACTTAGTTTATACCAATGTTTAATGCCGGTACTTTACGTTTATATGATGGATAATGTTTTGCTTTGAATTTAGCACAGTAGGACTACATTTGGCTCTTGTGCCATTAATTTTTATATTTATTTTAAGTCTTCATCACTTAAAATATTTTTAACTTTACATTTTTGTTTACAAATATACCTAAAAATGTCTTTATCAAAAAATTTTATATTAGCTTTAGCAGGTGTTTACAAATAAATGCACGTGGACACCTGCTAAAGCTAATTACAAATTCAAAGAAGGTATTATTAGGACTTTGTACCAACCTTTTATGTGTCACACTTCTGGAAAAGTTTGAGTGAAATTCTCCTTCCATGTTCTACTTTCCAATAGCAGAAATACTGGTTTGTTGTGTAGGAATGTAACTAGAGTCGGGAAAAGCTGGAATCTATGCTCAGATTCCTAAATGGTCAGCTATTTTTTATTTATTTGCTATTATTATAATTTCCTGGAGGTATCGTGTTAGAGACAGCAAAATAAAATAAAAATTTAATTACAGTTATAATGGAGTTTTTAAAAGTACAATGTCACATTTAGTCGATATCATCAAAAACTAAATTTTGCTCGAAGATTTATTTCCAATTTTATACAAAAAAGGATTTTCATATTTTATTTAAATTATATCTTCCATTTTTTTAAAAATGAAATATCAGTAGAGTGTTTTAAGGTATTTAACTTTAAAACACAAATTGACAACTATGTCAGATATGTGATTCTATGTGTGTAACAAATTGCCTGTTGTCTTTAACCTACTAATTCTATTTAAAAATGTGATTGAACTTTTATTTATCAGTATTATTCCTGAGATAATTTTGATAAGGTTTCTAAGGTGTAGCAATTCTTATTGTTAGAATATAAATATTATATTATAATAGTTTTTCTTGTAAGAATATACAGTCAAACCCCGGTGTAGTGAACACGGCTTATAGTGAACTTCCGGATATAGTGAACGAAATGCTCGGTCCCGTGCCTTGCTATACACGTGTAATGTTATTTTTAGTGGATATAGTGAACCAAAAAAGTGAGGAAGTTGGATATAATGAACTTTTTTCTGTCTTCAACTGATTCCCCCCCCCCCCCATTTTCTTTGTAATAATTTAGAAATTTCTACTTCAAAATAAATACATATACCGATTTTTAAAACCATCTATGGAAACTACTTTTATGTGCTCGAATGGCTGGTTAGACAGGTTTAAAAAGAGGAATAACAGACACTCAGGAAAAATTATCTGAGAGTCGGGAAGTGTTTCCATATCTGATGTTGAGGATTGCTCATCAGCTAAAGATTACTAATTTTTATTTGTGCACAAGACGAAGAGTGATGAAAAATAACACATTTTTCGCTACTACATAATATTTTTCAGTCATTTATATGAATATAATGTAATAAAAGGGAGGAATTTGGGAACCATTAGTGAAATTACCTGTGTAACGGATATAGTGAACTCCCGGTTATAGTGAACCGAAATTTTTGTCCCTTGAAGGTTCACTATAGCGGGGTTTGACTGTATAAGGTAATTATATTCTTACGAGAAAAACTATTAGTCTACAATTTTTCTTTTCTTAACATTTATTTGCAGAAAGTTCTACAAACAAATCATCAATTTATTAAGGTACATAAATTTTAAGTAAATAATATTCCAAACTTGTTCAGTAAATGAAATGTGATAAAGTCTGCTGTTAAAGGATTTGGCAAATGAGTCTTTCTGCAGTTCCACAGTTTTTTTGCCTGTAAATTTTCAATCGCCCTAAACTATTCTAAAGAAATGTTTCGATTATTCTAGAAATATTTTTAATTCTATTGTTTTCTTCATCACTATTACTTTTAATCAAACTGATAATCGGCTTCTTCTAGAAATATTTGTAATTCTCTTGTTTTCTTCATCACTGTTACTTTCAATGAGACTAATCTTCGACTTCTATAAATATTTAAAATTCCATTGTTTAATTTATAATTATTAATTTAATTACACTAATATACGACTTCTAGAAATATTTGTAATTCTATTGCTTTCTTCATCACTATTACTTCTAGATCAGACTGATATTTGATTTCTTCAGTTCCATTCTCAGAACTTTCTTTATCATTTTCTATGATATCTTTTAATGTGCCGCATATGTGACTTTTTGAAATGATATCTCAGTCCCTAATTTATTTTGAACTAGCTGAATACCCGTTTTCCGTACGGAGTAAAAAAAAAAGTAGGCAATCAGTATTGAACAACGCTGTGAAATGCACTAAACTAAAAAACATATTAAAACAATTTAATAAAGCTAAAATAATTTCAATTTTGTTTTTATTAATTATTATTTTTGTCCTTGCTGATGGATTTACGTTAATAGATTAAACAAAACACGTTTTTGTCGTTAATCTCATCAAAATAAAGATTAATTGTATTTAGTATCATTTGGGCATGATTCTTTTGGTTGAGGTGAACTCGTGATAGTCTAAGTTTACCACAATTAAGGGATTTTCTCTGATTCTTATCCCTTTCGAGGGCCCTTAAAAAACCAATTTCCACAGTATCTATATTTATACTATACATTATTGATGCAGCTTTAACAGATACTAAATATGTTAATTATACCGATATTATTACATTTGGTGCCTTTTCAAACTGCACCGATTGCCATCATACTAAAAGCGTCTATTACCAAAATTAATAATTGGTGTCGAAAGCCTATATTTTGTATTTGATTTAACTTCTAATTTTTAAACTTTGTCGCAGTCATTTCAATGTTAGTAAACACGAGGCCAAGTCACAAAATAAATTACGAAATAGTTTGGGCACAATGGGGTTTAATATTAATGTCAATACTTCGTTTACATTAGAAGTATATAGCTCAATTTTTAAACATACATAATTTTTAAACATACATACTTGGTCAGATATATTGTTTTAACATACTAAACTATTACACCAAGCTTCAAAGTTATGGATGAACTAAGGGTTGCAAAATGGGGCATAATAGGGTGTGCCCCATTCGAATCCACAGAAATGACTTAAAAGTTTCCGTCCGAGTAAAGAGCCAGAATAACATGGTCCTGTGGTATGAAGAGAGCGAGTTCAAACCCCGGGGTGATCTGTAGTACCGATGTAAGTAAAAAGGCTAATTATTGTTAAATAGGCCAATATTTTGTATTTGATTTAACCACCCCAAATAGCGTTAATCAAACTTCTAAGTGAGTTCCGCGCATTTGCATAGGGCGCATCCTCATATGCCCCTAATTCGTCTACAATTTTGTAGCTTGGAATGATAGTTTATTATTTTACCCGAATTTCAAAATTACAGACTAATTTTAAGAGAAGATATTGTCCGTTATATATATATATATATAGAACAGAAACATATATTCTTTTATTATAATGGAAACATAACAATTAGGCTCCATTGTCTCCAACTGATTAATTTATAATTTTACGGCTTGGCATCCTGTTTGCTTACATTGTAATTATAAATGGGACAAATTTTGAAACTTAGAGGTTAAATCAAATGCAAAATATTGGCTTGTACATATAAAGAACTGTCCCTGGTTCGATCCTCGGGCCGGGCAAGGTTGACTCAGCCTTTCATCCGTTCAGTGGGTCGATAAATGAGTACCGAGCATGTTTGGGAACTAAACACTGGGGGTTCCGCGTTCGGCTGACCACCTGACCGGAACATCTGCTCCTGCACCCCAGAGCCCAAGGTCAAGAAAACTGAGATGGGCACAGATGGCCTTGGCTCTCTATGAGCTGTCGCGCCACTGAGTTTAGTTTACATATATAGAACTAGTTGGATTAGTTTGCTTAGGGACAGAGTGCATGTGCAGTATTGGTCTTCGTTAAACTGTTCTACCGTAAAGTGCTCGACTTCGTACTCTGGTCGCTGGGCTATACTCCGCAGAGGATCAAAATTGTGATGGCATGTCTTCGAATCATCCTCAGGGATGTTTCCCAGACCATCGCCAATAGCCTATTGTGCAGCTCCAGTGCGACGTAAATGACTACAACAACAACAAAATATGAAATTAAAGGGTAAATAGATATTAATAGGATATATTTTTTAGTCACGTTCTTGCTGAAGAACAGAACCACATTTGATTTCTCGCTTACCTTGAATAGGCCCGAATACTGGACTTGCGCAAGGTATTAATATATTATTTGGATAATACAAAATTCTTATTCAATTTTATTTATTAATTTCAAGAGAAATTATTTACATTTGTTAAAAAAAATATTTATTGAATATTGGTGGATTTGCACGTGTTAAAAATATAATTATAGATAACAAAAAGAATTTTTTGTATATATATATTAATGAAATTAAATGAAAATCATTACTTTACATATGTTCTAAGACAATGTTTATATTTAAAATGTTTCGAAAAAGCTTAAATACCTGTCGTCCTCAATGCCATATTCGATTGAGTCCTTATCATGTACTACATCCAACTTATATAATCTTGCAATCTTTTCCTCAGTGAAAAAGCAAGTTGGGAATGTAGAAATATCTCTAAAAGGGAAAAAAAATATTTAATTTCAAAATAGTGTTTTTGCTTAATAAGTTTGTTGTTAAAGATTAAATATATTTATCAACTAACCAAAAATAAGATGTTTTAAAAATGTTACTATATGGAAGTATTTATCTTAAATACTTGTTTTAATTATTTATTTTATAAAAAAAGCACGTAGATCGTCGTGAGAGTGTTAGTTAAAGTAGCAATGATAAGTAAACTCCAAAATAGTGTCCATGGATTATTTAAAAATATTTTACAGTTTATATTATTTAAAGTATGTTTGCCATTTAGTTATCAGCCACATTCGCTTTTTTTTTTTTTTTTTTTTTTTTTTTTTTTTTTTTTTTTTACCTAAAATTTATGAAACAGAGATTTTGTTTTTTACTCAATTTGTATTGTTTTTTCGGTAATTCTTTTATAGAGAATGGTCGATGAAAAAATAACTGACGTTTACAAAGAAAATACGTTAAAGCAGTATAAAATAATGAGATCAAATCTACAATAAAAATGTTCAGATGTAATTCATTTTAATATTTTTTTTGTATCAAAATAAATGTCTTTCCATGTGTATAATTGTTTAGATCTCTTATATCTTGAGGTACTTCATAAAAATTTATTTTTTACCGAATTTTTTAATCCTTTTCAGAAATTTGGTTTATACGAGTAACTTTGCCCTTCCTTAAGCATTTGTATTTTTAATTATTTTATTTTATTTGGAAAGTTCTTGCAAAGTTAATGTACTTTAAATTGTTTAAAAATACTTAAATGTTTTTTTTTCGGGGGGGGGGAAGCGAAGAATTTAATTTTTTAAATAATCGGATGCATTCAATCGATTCATGCGCAATAAATTCAATTTAAATCACCTGTACTATTGGTTCATTGGGATTAAAAATAAACTTAAACTAATCAGCAGATTTGTAATCATTTAAATTTTTATGTCACCATTTTATTCTAAAATAGTTACGAAAGTACTATTTGACATACGTTAAAAAAAATCATTAATTGAAACACTGAAGCTCGTTTTAACTAAAATACCTTTAAGAAATATGCTAATTACCGTACCTAATAAACTCCTCATCTCCATAATCCTCATCCTCCTCAACCTCACCATCCTCAAACTCGCCATCCTCAACCTCATCATCCTCAACTTCATTCATAACTACCTTATCTTCAACTTCATCACCAACTAACTCAGCTCCATCAAATCCATTATCATCAAGTTCATCTTCAATATCATCAGCAGAGGTTTGCAGCTCAGCTTTCATCTCCATCATATTATTTATAATAAATGTCTAAAAGTTTTTCCTTTTTTTTTTTTTTTTAATGTTTATGAAATTTCCTCAATCTTCTTTAAATTTAGGCTTAATGTTGATCACTGTACAGAAGTTTTATATCGTTTTAACAATATTCTAGTTCCATGTCAAGAAGTAGCTAAACTAAAACTACAAAAATATGAAAAAGTATGTTTTGATACTTATAATTGGGTAAGGGATATTTTTCCCTTTCCTTTCTCCAATAATTCGATAGAGCAAAACGATATAAATCGCGCATAATTCTCGCTTTTTAATTTCACAAAAGACTACCAGTATTTGAGAAATCTCAAGCAAGAAGGAGTAAAAAAAAATTTTAATCGAACTAACAGATGTACCTTTTGCAACAATGTTTTAAAATGAACCATTGTTTAAATAATATCTTGCATAAAATGTTTTTAAACTCTCTATTACTTTATTGTTGTAAAAGTATTGTTGAAAATATTTTTAAAAGTTGGCTATTCTAAATCTAATGTAAGAAAAAATAATAATAATGATCGGTTTTAGAATTAAATTAAAAGAACTGATTTTTTCCATTTATTTTTATTTATTCAAAGGATACAATTGACATAGAAAAATTAATTTAACTTGTACAACGTATAAAAACAGGGCGGAGATTGCTTAAAAAAAATTCATTTAATAGGAAATTGACTCTTTAAATTTAAGCCTTCTCAAGGTACTTCCAAGGCAATCCACTTAGGGCAAATACGAGTTCCACTTCGTCACTGCACTATACTGATCTTAAAAAATTTTATTTAATAATTAATTTTATTTATTTATTTTTTTCTAAGTTTATTTTATTTATTAGTTTATTTTATCTATCATTATTTTTATTCAGTGTTGCAAAACAAACTGACTTACTTATTCATTTACTTATTCAGTGATTTTAAGAAGAAATTTAAAAATCAACTTAATTAGAAATTTTGAAAATCGATAGTAGAGTGGTTAAAGCACTAAGCTGTTATTATGAAAGTCTGGGTTCGGTCTCCAGCAGCATTTTGAAATCCACCCAGCTTTTAAACGATGGGTACAAGTTTTGGCTGTGAGGTGAAGGCTGTCATTACTGGACGCATTACCACCATTTTGGGGTTTGTCTCAAGATTGCTAAGCTTCAACCCTTTTGACTCCCTATAACCCACAACAGGATGTTGCTGGAATGTTTAATTTTGCTTGGTAAAAATTTAAAAACCAATGGTCTCCATAGAAAACGAAAAACATTAAGTGACGATCTGTGGGCCCTTGCCATCTCGGGGCCGCAAGTTACAGCTTATTTAGATTATACGTAAATCCGGCCTTGTGTTAAGAATAAATACCTACTAAATTTCAAATATTTCGGGAAAATTCTTAAAATTCAAACAGTTTCTCAAGAAGTAAGCCAGTTATAAGCTTCATGTTTATCTCAAATTGTAAATAATTTTATTTCGTAAATATCATCACTTTAAATATTTTTGTAACACCAACACTTTAGGACACATTTGGAAAGAACGAAAAAAACTAAAATCTTATGGGTTTTCTTTTTTCAAGATGGCGGCGCAGTTGGTGGTTGGAGAAATTGGAAAACTAGGATTTTTATTACTGTTCCAATCAATACAACATATCAAAAATTCGAAACTAACCTAATTTTTGTAACCATTCATGATAATTGCACGAAAAAATAGAATTACTAATATTAATAGAACTAATATATTGAAATGAATTCTAATTAAACAATCTTTATGTTAGTTAAGTAACATTAATAAAAAATAAATAAATTCATATCGTTTTTCTGTTTTATTATGATCAAACTTACTCTGTTAAAGAAAAAAAATACAAATACTCATAGCAGTTTTTAAATGCATTACAAGTAATTAAGTAACTGTTGAGTTTTTATTTTGCTGAACTGCATTTTTTTTATTTTATTTAATTAATCCTATTATGACGTTACGTAACAAATAGAGTATGTTTAATTTAACCTAAAAACAGGATTTAATTCCCTAACTTCAGTTTTATTTGGAGAAAAAATTAATATACTAACGACGATAATCGTTGCATTTTTATTCGCCTTTTGTTTAATAATCTATCTCTTTCTTTAAAAAAAATACTTTTTTACCTTATTCAACGGAGAAAAACATTTTTCCTATAAAATATTTCATATTTATAGGTAAATATTTTCTGCCAGTTAAGTAAATATTTTTTTAAAAAATTGAATTAAAATCTACTTTTCAGTTAATCATAAACGAATTCTAACTTAATTTACTACAGAAATATTAATATTTATTCTTTGATATTATTTGCATATACATTATTTGCTGATCATTCATATTTTTATCCCATTTTTCCACTTCTTTAATTTTGACTTTTTAATATATCATATTAGTTCATGGTGCCACATATAATAAGCAAAATTTTTTTAAGAAATTATTAAAATTTAGTGAAAATTTATTAACGATAATTGATATATATGTTTAGTGTTCAATGCGCAAAAAAATAAACGATCCACCCTGAATAACTTTTGATTTAATGATCAGATATTTTCGTTCTTAATAGTTCAAGAGGGGAACCACTAATAAGCTAAATTCGATTAAAATTTCAGAAGTTTTAAATCTGAATTTTTACTATCAGTGTTCTCCCTAGATCAGGGATGGCGAACCAATGGCACGCGTGCCATTTATGGCACCCGACACAATATTTCGGGCACGCCACCGATCACATTTGTTATTACACAAATGGTATTACACTATGAAGCATATGTAACAAATTAAAATGCACAAAAAATACACAAAATAATAAACAATTATTAATAAAAATTAACAATTAATGCTAAAGAAACAATTAATAACCATAAAAAACAAGCTAACAATAAATAACTAGCAAAAAAATTAACAGTCCTGCTTAAATTAACATCTTACAACCTAATATAAGTTATTTGTCATCTAATCTGCAACAACAGAAGTCACACTGATGTTACTTTAAGTTGAATTACGCGTATAACTGAGACATTGCAAAATGTTTTTCTTTTTTTTTTCAATGTAAATAAAGAGTTTTGAGTTGATAGTATTTAGTATTATTATTTTCCCAATAATCACGAAGTCAAAATTATTTGACGGCACGTCTATGACCTCATCAAACAATTTTTTAGAAAAAATGGCACGTTGGTGTATAAAGGTTCGCCACCCCTGCCCTAGATGGTTTTAGAAGGGTGGCCTACACCCTGCCTGCCTTTTTACAGAAGTAAATGCACCTTACTTGCACGTTTTGCGAAGTGTTGTACCCCTTTTATTTCGAAAAAAATGCTCTTATTTTATTTTAAAGGAAGATATTTTATTAGACGAAACCAGAGATAGATTACCATAACTGCTGCAAATTATTTTTAGGCATAATTAATATAAAATGTTATTATTTATCATATTTATTTGAGTATTTTCAATTCCGTTATGAAGGACGCAAATTTATCTAGATAAAATTAATATATTTTGCAAGATAACGCCCTTCAAAACTGAAAGTAGCCTTGTTTCGGAAAAAGCATCATGCCCTTTTTTAATTTTAGGGTGATCTCTGTTATTGTTATTATTTTATGTTATTAATTATATACTTAAATGTGGGCTTACATTTCGAAACAACTTTAAAACTGCCTAATATTAAAAATCTGAGCTATGATGGCTCAGTGGCTAGAGCGTTCGCCTTCCAATGAGGTAAACCGGGTTCGAATCCCACCGACGGCTGGTCGATACGAATCCGCTTCCAACTTGCACCGACCACAGTGCTGACGTGAAATAACCTCAGTGGTAAACGGATCATGGGTTAGAGTCCCCTTGCCGTCAGATTAACCGTGGGCTCTCGTGGTCTTCCTCTCCATGTAACGCAAATGCGGGTTAGTTCCACCAAGAAGTCCTCCACGTAGGCAAATTTCTCCCAATACTTGATCCAGGAGTTCCCTTGTCCTCTGGATTGAGTTCAAAATTACAAGGCTACGGAGTTGAACATTAGTAGTCGTAAACCCGAAAATTGGGTCGGCTGTTCAACGACGGTTATAAAATAAAATAAAATATTAAAAAGCTTGAACCGACCATAGTGCTGATAGAAAATATTCTCAGTGGTAGACGGATCATGGGTTAGAGTCCCCTTGCCGTCGGGCTAACAGTGGAAGGTTTTCGGGCTTTTCCTCTTCATGTAACGCAAACGAGGGTTAGTTCCATCAAAAAGTATTTCTCCCAATACTTGATCCTGGAGTTCCCTTGTCTTCTTGATTGGGCTCAAAATTACAAGGCTACGGAGATGAACATTAGTAGTCGTAAGCCCAAAAATTAGATCGACTGTTCAACACCGCTGGTTTTAAAATAAAATATTAAAAGTCGTATATTAGTAAGTTAAATATGATTTGCGAATTTTTAGCCAAAAATAGTATGCAACAATAATTTTACATTCCCATTTGCCAATGTAAAAAATGTCTCTTATGATAACCATTAGGCATTACATCGCAGTAATTTATGAAGTTTAAAACTATTTGATGAAATCAATTAAAGTTTCCGAGGTTTAAAATTTGAAGTCCTGCGTAATCGCTTATTTCTTTATTATTCACGTACAAAACGTCGACAAATCATTTCGAAACAAATGAAAAAATGCCCAATATGAAAATTTGTAATAATGTATAAGTCAGTTAAGTATCATTTGCAAATTTTTAACGAAAATAGTATGACAAGTGATTTACATTTTCCAATACAAAAAATAATAACTACTTATTTAATTTTATGCAAAAAAATAATTGAAGATCTATCATTAGCAAAATGTGCTGTACGTTTTACCTCAAGACGAAAAATTTTTATTATACATATTTTTCATAATTTTTTCCCTATTTTGTATTAATTTGGATCAAAATAAGCGAAAAAAGTCATATTTTACATTTTAATAATTTATAGTTATGATATACAGCAGGAAACACCGGTATCTTTTTTTTTTTTTTTTTTTTTTATAGATTTAAAGGTAAAACTTTTACAAACAAGTTTCACTTCCAAGCACTAATGTTTAAAATTTACACTTATAAACAATTATTTAGATCTAAGATCAATTAATTAGATCTATCTTATTTAATCTGGCAATTATTTAAATTTAGAATTGTAGCGTATCTACCACTACAAAATTACAACTACAATTCACTAGTATATAAGACATGTTAACTCGACTCTATGTTGGGGTACCTTTTCATAGATGAAAGTTGACATGGTCGATAACTACTATCCCCACATTGGTGACCCGGACGTGATGCGAACTCGCCTACCTTGGCAGTAACGTCCACTTCGTTATGAATACGCCTACTTCATTGGATGGTCCACATTGAATTGTTGACTTGCTACTTGTGACTACGACATTATCCACCTCCTCACACTGTTGCTACTCAGTCTCGAGCACACAACGTCGGTCTGCATAGACTCGACTGCTAAAGGCAACACAGGAGTGACTACGACCGTGAAGTTAATACACCTCTCACATTCAGCACTCAAAAAAATACTGTGATCTTAATACAGCTCTCCCGGCTTCGCTAAAAACAGCAATGAATCAACTAGTGGCATCCATTCATCGAATTCTATCATAGCTATAATTCTGGTGGGGGAGTACTGTAGCGTATCTACCACTACAAAATTACAACTACAATTCACTAGTATATAAGACATGTTAACTCGACTCTATGTTGGGGTACCTTTTCATAGATGAAAGTTGACATGGTCGATAACTACTAACCCCACAGAATCATTAATGAAATTTCCTTAGTTTGCAAAATAAATTTATTGATAAATTTTTGAATTTTAAAAAAATTTCAAACTACTTTTTTTGTATTTCAGTAATTTCGATAATCTAACATTTTTTTAGTAACTATTAGACTATTTCTTGTAATTAAAAAATACCAAAATATATTTTTGCTTTAATTAGAGCATCAGAAAAATATATATATAAAAGGGAGACCGGTGTTCCATCTGCGCAAAGGGGCTAAATCTGTTACTGCGCATTCAAACATCAGAATAACTATCTCTATTATTTGATAACCACCGAAAGTTTCGAGTTCTTTTGATCTTAATTAGCTCAATTTCCTATCTCTTTGCTATAGTATATGAGTACTGTAGCAACCAAAAATGAAACGAAATGAGAGACATTTTAAAACTGCATCGCATATAAGTGCTCTAAATAATTTAGGAACTATTTTTACTTTTAGGGTACGCATGAAATAAGTAATCAATTCTACGTTCTCGTTTTTTTTTCTTTTAATTAAAATAAGAAACAGAAAACGTTTCTTGGAAAGTTATATTACCAATCTTTTTATATTGCGCTCCTGAAATTGAAAACTCGAAACCTTAAAATGTCGTATATTTCACCAATTATCTATATTTTAGTACTATAAATAGAGTAATTTTGTCTCATAAAAGCAAGAAATTTTATAGATTGATAAGGTTTCTCTTTTCTAGGAAAAAATTACAAAATAGCTTATATTCTCCTTTTTTAGTCTCTATACAAAGAAAACTTTATTTTAAACAAGGCGCAATACTTTTAAAGAAATATAAGACATCGGGAGTGAAAATAGAAGACTTTACATTCAACAGTTTTGTTAAGTCAAACAAACTTCTTTTGTAAATGTTATTTATAGACTTGAATCTATTGTAAGAAAATTAAATTTTCAGACAACCATACATGAAAAGCATAAAACTTTTGCTTGTTAACGATAAATCTCAGTAAAAAATTTAATATTTTTTATAGAGCAAATTATTTTTATTTCTTAGTTTAACTTTCTAGTAGTAAAGCCTTTTATATCAACATGAAAAATCATGCATGTTTTTTAACTGGTCATCACTATAAAGTATAATAATCCAAGAATGCAAGTGTTAAAATCATGTTGTTATTCATTTTATTTTAAAGTTAGTAAAAAATAAATTTTATTTAAGAAGAACAACACATTTTAAATTTAAATTACAAAAAGGCAATAAAATAATTAAAGAATTTCCTTGAAATCACGTGAAAATGAGAAAATAAATAAAATTGCCATTTTTCATGAAATTCTATAGACATATCGATTACTTCCACTTGAGGAAAAAATAGTAGGGGAACACGTGGCTGAACGGAGTACCTAGTTTAAAACACATTTTTAAATTAGCGATTAAAAAAAAATCTGAAAATGCCTCGATGAATTTTTTCGCTATGTCTTATACCAAAATATTTTTGAAAAGTACTTAAGATTAACATTTGGGTATTGGAAAAAAACTGTTAAAAAGGAATGTTAGAAATATCTATTATATATTTTTATCATATTTATTATATTATATTTATTTTAAATGTTTCCGAAAAGGCCCTAAAGAGATGTACAATTCTTAAAAGATCAGCAGGAGTTGTGTGGCGCTGTAGTAAAAGCACCTTATTCACTATTTACAATATGCATATTAAGTAATTAATAATATATTGCTGAGAACAATTAATCTCGTGTTTTAAGCTTAACACTGAAAAACTTGTAAGAATTCAGAAGCTGACTGCCTCAAGATTGATATCATATATCGACTTAGCATTACAGATTTTGACAAAAAATAAACTTATTATCTAAATTTTTATTGAAAAGGTAAAAATATTATTTAGGAAACTTATTAGATTATTTTCAAATGATTATAATAGAGAGAAATATAATACAAATCAATTTTTTTTAAAAAAATTGAAAACTCAATAGGGCATAAGACAAAATGTCACTGAGTATAGCTAGTTTTGTTTCACAGTGATGCTATGTCATGTACATACAGTTAAAAATTTCTTGTAAAACCTAAAAGACTCTTACGCATTCATTATTAAGGATTTAAGATTTTCCAATTCAAGAATTCGATGAATTCAGATATATTTTAAAAAAACATTCATTTTGTCGTTTCTTAAAATTTACCATATTTAAAAGTCTTTATAGCAATTAGCAACTTATACAATATACGAAAGATATAATAAGTATATTTATTTAGTTTGAAGAATTTATTAATAAGAAGGAATAATAAGTTTTTTTCCATCGACATTAGTTAAAAAAAAATTAATGATAAGTAACTTAACTTTTTTCAAATTTTTCGGAATTTCGAATTTTTTTGAAGCATTTGATTCGAATAACGTGATTCGCAATTAGATTGTTTCGTTTAAGTCATCTTATTCGAATCAGTGATCCAAATTACTAGATATGAAATGAGATATGAATCTATTGATTCAAATCCCTGATCCGAATCATATTATTCAAATCGGTGATGTGAATCACTTCGTAAGAATCAGTTATTCGAATCATTTTATTTGAATCAGAGATTTGAATCACTTAATTTGAATCATTGATCCAAATGGCATTATTCAAATCACTGATCTGAATCACTTGAGTTGAAAAGTGATCCAAATCAGATGATTTGAATCACTTGATACAAATTACTGATCTCAATCACTTGATTCGAATCACTGATCTCAATCACTTGATTAGAGTCATTGATCCAAATCACATGATTCGAACTAAGTGATTTGAATCACTTGATTCGAATAGTGACCTAAATTGCATAATTCAAATCAGTGGTCCGAGTCACTTCTTAAGAATGAGAGATTCAAATATCATGATTCGAATCATTGATTGGTATCGCATGATACGAACCAGTGATTTGAATCACTTGTTCCAAATGATTGACTCAAATCGCATAATTTGAATCACTTATTTCAATTGCGTGATTCAAATAATGATCAAAATCACGTGACTCGAATCACTGATATGAATCACTTGATTCGAATATTGATCCGAAACACATGATCTAAATCAATAATGTAAATCGCAAGATTTGAATCACTTGATTTAATCACTTATCTGAACCCCTTAATTGAATATTAATCCCAATCGTATGTTTTGAATCAGTAATCCGAATAACGTAATTTAAATTAGTATGATTTCAATCACTTGATTCGATTGTTGATACAAATCACATTATTCGAATCATGTGATTTGGACCAATGAATTGGATCAAGGGATTCAGACCAGTGACTCGAATCAAGTGATACAAATCACGTGATTTGGATCAATGATTCGACTAATGACTGATATATCATCCATGACATCTTGATAACTCATATGACTGATTCAAATCAAGTGATATGGATCACTTTTCGAATAAGTGATTCAGATCAGTGATACGAGTCGTGCCATTTGGATCAATGATTCGAATCAAGTGATTCAAATCTCTGATTCAAATTACCTGATTTTAAAAACTTTTTCTTATGAAGTGATTCAGATCAATGATTCAAATCAAATGATTCAAATCACTGATTCGAATCATGTGATTCATTAAAGTGCATTCATATAAATAAAACAAGATTCCTAGGCATCAAGATGAACTGATTTGGCTGGGATGAAAATTATTATGGCATTGTGGATATCGAATTGACTTTATGCTCAAGATTCCAACAATGTGCAGCATTGACGGTTTCTCGTACTCTTGATAACAAACATACCAATTGTATTCCTTAAGCCTAAATTTCAAATCGCGTCTAGTTTGTCCAATGTAGCAAAGGTCGTACTGACAAGGAATGTGGTAAATGCCCCAGGGATGATCAAAACTAATAGGGTATTTAAAAAGACTTCAATTTAATTCTGTTATCAGACCTATAAAGTACCTTAAAATCAAAACGTCTGTATAGGTACTTACTTTTAAGAGAAAGATAAATATATATTATCTGATGCATTGGAGCAAAATGATTTAATTTCAGTAGCACATGGATTGTTTGACGCGAATTATTTTTTGCTAATCTCTGGTGTGGTTGCAGCTTTTATTTTGTGGATATTTATTTAGTTTCAACACGATTAGATATAATGTTGTATGTAACAGTAGTATTTCATCTTTTAATGTTTAAATATCAAACAGTATCAAATTCTTATTTCCGTATACGATAAAAAGAAGTATCAAAGGAGAAATCTCAGTTTAAAAAGTGTTTTTTGTTTACTTAAAAAATATGTGTGTTTTGTTAAAAATGAGTAGTAAAGATGGGTGTTTATTTTGTTGAAAGTTGAGTTCTAAAACCTTTACCACGAGTGAAGAGCTTTGAGTCTTATGCTTGTTTTTTTTATTTAAAGTTTCTATATTATTTACTTTTTTTTTTCGTTTTCTCTTAGAGCTTTAAAATACACATTTTGATGTCAAAAAATTTAAAGTGATTCTGCAAACTACATTTTTAAAAGAAACTTTTTATTTTTTTACTTTGGATAAGCTAGGAGCTGCAATACTTGCTTGAAAAGCGAGTAAATTCAAATATTTAAGAAATAAAAATGGGTATTTTAATAATTTTAAAAACCGCATTTAGCTTCTTATTCACGAGGATATGATGTGTGAGTTGTAATTATGAGATTTAGTAGCTCTGAGAATATCCTTAATCAGATAGCGCAGTGCCACAAATTAGTCACTGGTGTAATAAAAAATTTTGGACTTAAAATCCTCATCATCATAGTTGACCAGACAGCTCAATGTGAGCCAATGCCTTCCTCTGAAGATTTCTCCATGACGACTGCTGATTCACCTTTGATCTCCAATTCTTTTCATTAATTGCGAGAAGATCAGACTCCTCTGAGTCAGCCCATCTCAACCGCGGCCTTCCCGCTTTCTTGTCCCAGTGGGTCTAAAAAGCAGTAGTATCTTTTTTATTGTATTGTCGTCATTAATTCGAATCACGTGGGTCATCCCATTCATTCTATTTATTTTTTGTATTTAATAATATCAGGTTGTTTATAAATCTTGTACAGTTCAAAGTTAAATCTCCTTCTCCAGTCATTGTTTTCATTTACACCACCAAGTATACTCCTCAAAATCTTCCTCTCAAATGTTGCAATACAATTTTCTTCCTGTTTTGTCATTGTCCAAGCTTCAGAAGCGTATGTCAAGATAAAACACTTAAAAAAGTCAGCTAAAAAATAACTATTAAAAGATAAGATTTATTTTATTAAAAATGGTGTAAAAGTTATTATTTCAGTGAAATTAATTAATCTAATTAATTAATCCTAAAATCTGATATAAATAGATTATAATCTATTTATATCAGATTTCAGGATTTGTTATAAGAACTTGCTTATTTGTTACAAGAACTTGCTTATTTGTTATAAGAACTTGCTTATTTGTTATAAGAACTTAGTTAAACACTATATAAAATTTTTATACCTGAAGCCTATATGATTAAAGGAAAAATAAATAATAAATACTAGCTAATTCAAATATATTTGAGAAACTATAAGTGCTTGTTGCCAATGACTTCTATTTTTAAAGATATATATAATATTTCCTATCTCTAAAATAAAATTTGCTTCGTAATTTATAAGCATGTGTTATACCATTAGATTGCATTGAACATAACATAGTTACATTGTTTCCGTTAAGCTTTAACAAAATGGTGAAACTATTAAAAAAAATCTTAATAGCCAAAGTTTGCTATTTAAATAATCAAAAGCTAAAAACGCGCTAAAAAATACTATGTATTCTGTTGCAAGCTAAGAAAAAAACATTATTTCCATGGAGAGAACTAGTTTGCATCTAAGTATAAGCCAAATGGATGCCAAGCTCCTAGCTCGAACGTATATCAACATCGCTAATTCTTGAAACGACGTTGCGCGGCCTCCCTTTTTGCTTTCTTTCTTAAATCGTGTGAAGTAAGGAAAAGAAAAGTTATTTAATGATCAATTAACAAGTAATAAGAATCAATAAAAGTTATATCCAATGATCGTAACAAATGTACGTTTTTCTATTCTAATTTAAAGAAATTCATGACAGCATAATAAATATTGCTTCTTACATATTATTTCCTTCATCAGTGAAACGTAAATAAAAATTCTTTAACTCACATTTGATTTGTTAAGGGCATGTCAGCATAGGACCTCCATTTTTAGTGGTTCAATCAAATCAAATGCTCTTGCAACGTCATATAATTTGTTTGTTTATTTTTTCAAGATAGAATGTTTTCCTTATTTATCGCGAAATACGTCGCCAAATGTAGGATTCCAGTAAGACTTCGAAACTATAAACTTTTTTCAGTAATTCGGTGATCTATACAGTAAAAGATAGCACGAATTAAATATCTGTATGATGTGTCTAACTTTTAAAAGCTTTTAAATTGTTTTGAGAGCATATTTAAAAAATTAGATAATGAAATAAAGCGGAACTATGCAATTGTGGATGATTACTTAGACCATTTACAACAATGGTCTTTTCTTAACTTGCAACGGAGTATAACTTTATAATGATATTGCATTCATTATTAAATATTGTATGTAATCGGACGAAAATAGAGGAAGTTAATACTCTGGCGATATACCTAAAGGCAGAAACTCAGCACAAAGGCAGCGGGTGCTGCATATTATTACAGCACCTTCAGAATATTTTACCTTCGTAAATTTTCTTTTTAGAAAGTAACTAAAAAAAGGGGGGACGATGATACATCTTTCTAAAAACATCGCTAAACTTGTTTCCCAAAAAAATTAAAAAGTTGAATTGGAAGAACACCGCTAAGAACTAACTGTAAAAAATTTTTTTTCTATTACTTGCTAACAGACTTAACTGTATTTATTCCATTTTATTAGTACTATTTTATACAATTTATCCTAAATTTAAACATTATTTTATGCATAATTTTATACACAATGTTTAAAGACTTTATACCTGCAAATTTTACTCCACATAGATTTGATGAATTTTGATAACAATTATATCTGTCTGGCTGCATTGAGATCGCAGACTAGTTTGGACTAATTTGGCTAAGATTACAGTGAGATTAAGAGAATAATTAAGAGATTACTTTGAAATAAAAAAGCTCTTTATTAGAAAGAAAAATTATTATTTAATGTTATATGTGCGACAAATCAATGGAAATTCCACTACATATTTTTCCGTACATATAGCTTCAAATGCTTTCAGTTTTAAGCTTTATATTCTTTGTAAGCTCATATATTTTATAAGTTATTGTAATAACTTCCCATTCTTAAATCAATTTTGCGGAAAATAGTTACGAAATTTTTCAATTATTATTTCAAATTTTTATTTATAGGAAAACAAATGAAAAAATATCGTGCAAATGTCAATATTTTTGTTAATGCAATGTGTAAATTGAATATGAAATATAAATTGCTTCTCAATTTGATTAATGTTTGTCTAACATTCATTGAATTGGATGGGAAAAGGATCATAATGTTTATTGCAAGGACATTGTTCGATCTCTCTTTAGTGAACCAATTACAACTTTCAATTTTTAGTATCATCAAAAATTGAAAAAAAATTCAATGGGCCCATAGATAAATATAAGAAAGCTTACATAAATAAACAAAATAAAATTTCCAACTTTTTTTCATATTTAAAGTAAAAAAACTGAAAATAAAACAATTAAATTTCCTGTTCATGTTTTCGAAAACAAATATTATCGAAAACATGAAAATCAAGTTTCTTAAGACTTTTACATTAATTTAAAAGAATACGGTTTTTAAATGAAAGCAAACAATTGAAATAATCTAATAGAAATTAAGGTAATTTTTATTCAGGGTGCAAGTATTTTTCAAGTTCAAGTATTTTTGTTTTAAACTTTTTTTTAAAAAAAATTTTATGTGCTTCAAAAAATAAATGAAATAAAATATTTTAAAAATATAGTTGGCGGAGATCTAAATTTTGCGCCCGGCTAACTTAAAATTACCGAAATTTGAAGTTACTTCGAATTATAAATAAAAACTATAATTTTTGGACTATATAATACGTCCTTTCACTTGTGTTTAATGAATATTTTGCTTAAAAGTGAACATTTTACAATTTGCAACTATAGATTTATTTATTTTTTCTTAAAACTTTACGGGAGTTTTCACATGCTGCATCACTTTAAACCACGATCAGTTTATGATCAGAACCTATGCCAATATTAAATTTTTCATTAACATGTAATTTTTTAAAGAGTATTATGCATAATTCGTTTCAAACTACTGCACAACACATTAAAAATTTAAATCTTACGATAACTCTAAAGCTTTATTTTAATGCCCTTTATTGCGATGGAATTAGATAATTTGTTATATTATTAAAGTATCCACTGTTGAAAGTGTCCAGTTTAAAACGTGGTTATGACTGTATTCAAAACTACTTTTTAAATAAAAAATAAAAAATACGTTTATAGTTAGAATAATCCTTTGGTTATCTTGATATATCTTTCTTGATATATCAAAATATTCCTGATATATCTAAAAGAAATCAATAAAAAACTGTTATGTTCGGGAAAAAGTTTTATATACTTTATTTATCTGATGCAAAACTTATTTAAACCTAACAAATGATATGCTTTATCTAAATGATATGCTTAATCTGCTAAACAAAAACAAATCCAAACTATTTTTGTGTTAATTCCATTGTGACTGTACAAAAAATTACCAATAAGATATATTTGTCCATGCTCGAAATTAAACATACCCCTGTACTTCGTAACAAAAAATTTCAGATTCAGAAACATGCTTCAATAAGTTCCTCTTCGAATTTAAATTCTAATTGCTATTCCTTAAACAAAAGAATCTCCATTAACTAAGAATAGAAATAAAAATTGAATGATATGTGTACCTACAAGAAATTTCACTCCACTAGATGGCACTATCGTCGCTTTGAGGAACAAGTAAAAATAAAATATTTATCCTCATCTTACTTTCTGAAGTATCAGCAGGAAACTTTTGAGTGAAACTTCTCCACCGCTTGTTGGAACGTAAACAAACTATGTGCTTTGCTTGAAGCCGTTATGTTAAGGTGTTTGTTTATTTCGATTCATTCACTGAAATTTAGTCTTTTCCTTGCAGTTATCAAGAAATAATACAGTTTATTTAAATGCATCGTAAAAAATGTTTTAATATTTTTTTATAAAATTTTTGAATTGATAAATATTTTTGATTAAATTGATGTTACGACTTCCAAGATAAAAGATTTATAAAAGGCCGTTTCTTCCAGATTTAGGTAAAATTTGATATTACGCATCTTTTTTTTAATGAAAAATATTTAAGATCACAGTAAAGTATATTATAATTTATTTGACTATTATTTTTAATCATTTTTTTAATTCAATTTGTTCTACTTGTTCTTTTAAATCTTATTTTATCTTTCAAACAAGGAAGAGCAGTCATAAATCATCAAATAAGTCTTTATTTGGTTTTACTCAAATAGTACTTTTATGACCATGAATTAGTAGGAAAAGAAATAAATCTATATTGTATAATAAATAAAACTGAGAACTTTAGAAATAAGTAAAAATCAGATATCTATTTTTAACTTTTTTCAAGTGATAATAAAGTTGCATAGATCAAATTTTTATATAACTTATCTAAACTTGTACACATTTTTCATCGCATATCAGCGATTAAACATACTTTTCTGCTTATTTCCAATAAAAACATAGAATTAAAATTTTCTTGAGGTCGATGACATAAAAAGGTCTGCTAGTCAAAAGTTCATTTGATAGTAAAGAAACGAACTAAAAGTTTGCTTATCTGCTTTTTCTCAGTTTGATCCCGAAAAGTAACGGAGAGATAAGGTTACAGACAAATTTGTGTGCATTATTATTATTTTAAAAATAATGTTTTTGGAACATATGATGCCTTAATAAATCACGCTGGTAATAGTTTTTAAAACTACAGGTTGTATATTAATGGCTGATAAATTGTATGTACTATTGAAATTTCTAAAATTATAGGTTTTTTAGCAGAATGAAATATTATTAATTAATCGTTTTCATTAATCGAATAAGGTGTTTGATTCTTTAATTTTAAGTATAGCTTTTTCAAACTCGTCTGCGCAAATTTTTTTTTCTTCAAATTAACAGCAGAAAATATTAAATCGTCTGCGCAAATTTTTTTTTTCAAACTAACAGCAGAAAATATTAAATCGTCTGCGCATGAATGTTAGTTTTCAATTTTAATAATCGATATAATTTTTAGTTTTCTTCGCGGAAAAAAACTTTTTCAAATTAATCGTCAAATTATTCTTCGAAAATCGTTTTTCTAATAATTTTGTCATTTTAAAACATATTTTTTAAAATGCCCGTTTAAAATCATTTTAAACATTGCGCTGTATTCATTGCTTTGTAAAAGAGCTCTTTCAAAAAACACCTGATTTTTTTTTTTTTTTGAAACGCCGAATGTTTTGAAGGAAAAGTAAAAAAAAAATGAGTTGATCGTACTTTACTCCGAAAAACTGACTCATTTTCGAAGCAAAGCCCATAATTCTTTTTTCAACTGACGTTAAAAGTGATTACAAACTCAGGTGTGGAAAAACAAAATTACACTAAAATTAGAATTGTATTATCAAGCGTGAAAAAGTGTGTGCTTGTATGGGGAGTGGATCCAGTGTGAGTTTTTGCCGCTCAGAGGAAAGGCAAGAATCGGAGAGTGACTCGTTCGAAATGGACATGAGAGTAAGAGAATTGGAAGAAAAAGTATCGAACTTGGAATCCCTATTAAGGGAAGCAGAAGGGCATGTATCCCAATTGAGAAAGGAAGTGGGAGTTCGAGATAAAAAGATAGATTCATTAATGAGAGAAATTCACAAATTAAAGGTAAGTGAAATTACGTTTTGGTTACTTAGATTTGTAAAAGAAATAGAAATATTTGTTTATAGACTATTCTAGAATAATCTTTGACTTATTTACTTCAAAAATTTATTTGTTTAAAATTCTAAAGAAAAACATAATTTGAACTTGAAAACATATGAGAGATAATTTATTATGCGTAAATTTCTTTAATTTTAAATATAGTTTTTTCAAATTCGTCTGCGCAATTTTTTTTTTTTTTTCAAATTAACAGCAGAAAATATTAAATCGTCTGCGCATGAATGTTATTTTTCAATTTTAATAATCGATATATTTTTTATTTTTGTTTGCGGAAGGAAACTTTTTCAAATTAATAATCAAATTATACTTCAAAAATCATTTTCCTAATAATTTTGTTATTTTGAAACATATTTACAAACATTTTAAAACATTTTATCTCGTTTTATAACCATATTTTAATCTGCTGAACGGTATAACATTGAAGTATGTTAAAATATTACAAACTTATTTACTTCAAAATCGTATATATCTAAAACTCAGAAGAGAATAGCTGTTTGTGTAGGTGAAAGCATATGATTTATAATTTATAATGATTAAATATTCTCAAAACCACAAATCTAAAAATCCTCTCATCTTAAGATTCTCAACATTTAGGTAAAACACTTGTTCATATCAAAAATTATCATTTTTTGAACTTCAAGAAGAAAACTTATTTGTGCTTGAAACGAAACAGCATGTGAAAGTTAATTTATTATGTTTAAATACTTTCACTCGTAATCATATTTTAAATTTCTCAATCAACATTTTTACATTTTAGTATGGTCAAATATTAGGGAAGACACTTATTTATTTTTGTCATATTTTTAAATTCTAATAAATAAAGACTATTTGAGGAGAAAATAAAATACAATATGTGAGATTTATTTTGTTTAAATAAAATATTTAAAAATTCTTTTCATTTTTTACACATGTTAGTCACGTTTAACAAGTTCAAATGTTACTAACATGTTTTCTTTAAGATATATATTTAAAAGAAACTTTAAATATATAGTAATAAGTACAGACATAGATATCGAAAAGAAGTTTAATATTTTTATTTTACTTAAAATATTATTTAAAAGTGAAATAAAAATGCAATTTCTTAAGAATTCCGATGAAAAGTACTAAAAAATTTAAGGATTTGAATTAGCACGCAAATCGTGAATGTAAAGTTCTCTGCACTCTATAACTAGCTGAGCCGAATAACTGTTCTTGATGTAAAAAAGTAAGCTATCAGTAAATCGGTATTGAATAACACTATCAAATCATGTACAAAACTTTAAAACAATTAATAAAGCCAAATAAACCAAAACAATTAATAAAGCAAAAATAATTCAATTTTTTTTTAAATTTATGTTATTTTCCGTAATTATTGGTGGCTTTACGTTATTAGATTTAAAAAAAAAACACGTTTTCAGTGTTTCATCCTATCAAAATAAATATTAACTCCATTCAGTATCATTTAGCATGATGCTGTTGGTCGAGGTCAACTCATCATAATCAAGCTTTACCACAATCAAGTGATTTTCTCTGGTACTTATCCCTTTCAAAAGCCCGTAAAAACTTCTCTCTAAACTATCTCTTTTAAGACTGCACAGTATTAATACGGTTTTTATAGACGCCAAGTATGCCAACTGCACCTATATTAGTATATTTGGTATTTATTAAAATTGCGCGAATTACTTCAATACCAGTACAGATCATTACTAAAATTAATCAACCTACTGGATCTTCTCTGACTTCGTCAGACAATAAGAGGATAAGAAACAACAACAACTAAAATTAATTACGCGTTATTGGCGCCAATAATAGTATGACGATATTTTATGTTTCTCTTGATTGAATTGGTACCATTTCTCCATTAATTTCGTTCTTAATACATAGTTTACAATTTTTTTTATTTAAATAAGAAAATATTACAAAAATTAATTAAGCATCATTGACACCAATAACAATTTGGCAATTTTTTTCTCCTCTCTAAATGGATTAGTATTCTCCATTAATCCTGCTTTTTAGTATACTGCTTATATTTTTATTTCAATTAGTTCCTATGAACAAAATTAGTTTATATGAACAGATAATAATTACTTTATTAAATATTTTTTTATATTTTATTTTATAACTGCTGCACAGTGGGACGAAATCAGAAAAATGCGGCCAAAATTAGAAAATTAACTTCAATGTTCTAAAAATTGATCACCTATAGGTTTTTTGGGTCGCTGATTTCAAATATGAAGTCAAAATTTCAAAAAAACAAAATGGCAGATCCAAAATGGCGGATGATTATTGAAAAAATTGTAAATAAATAAATAAAAATTATTTACTAGTAGTTTTTGAGATCTTTGATTACAAATTTGTGGTTAATAATTTTAATAAATAAAGTAAGGGATGTAAAATCACAAATATTTATCAAAACAAATTTAAACTAAATAAATTGAATCAAAATATTTAAGATTGTTAATTACATATTCGATTATCGAATTTAAAAAAAATAATGAATCTATTTTGCTAGATATACGAAATTTTGAAAATTTAAGCAGCAATTTAAAAAAATGACAAGATTGTTCAGCCCTGTAGGTATAAGAAAATCATTATTATAAAAATGACATGAACTATAAAAATCGACATATCAGCCAACTTCGCAAATATCCGCAGCTAATTTTTTTTTTTAGTTCTTGAGTATATATACCAAACAAATGTAGAATTTTTTTTCTACCTCGGCAACGTAAGGCTTTTTTTATAGAGCACCCTAAAGTTACAATTTCATTGTACAGGGCAGAAATAGGGAAATGGCTCTGGTTTTAATAGTATTTATATTAAATAATGAATTCATATATATCTTAGAAATACATTTATGTATAAATCATGCATAGTTTTAATATTTTTATTTACTATAAGGATTTATCATATTAATAAAAATTTAACTGAAAAATTTAATTTTTTTTATTTCAACATTGTTTCTATTTAATTGCTATTTCCATTAATAAACCAAAAAAAAAATACACCTTCATATTCCTTGGACATTTTACTACAAAAAAACCACATTGAGATTTTTTTTATTTTTGACCGCGAAAAATGATTTTTGTTCCACGGTGTGCCGTTGAATAACCGATCCGATTATGAGTTTACGACTATCAATGTTCATCTCCATCGCCTTGTAGTTTTGTACCCAATCCGTAAGACAAGAGTACTTCTGGATTAATCATTGTTACATGGAGAGGAAAACTTCGAAAACTTCTCACGGTTAGTCCGACGGCAAAGCGATTAGTAAGTATTGATTTTAAAAAAATTTAAAACAGCTTAAAAACAATACAATAAAGTTTCATTTTCAAACAATCTCAAATTATTCAAGTACAACTACTTGGCCAAATACAATTAAACTTCATTTTTTTATTGCGAAATTCATCTTTTCCTTTTCACCTACTGTTAATGTCTTTTATTCCGATTTAAAAATGATAATTTTAAGGATTTTCTGTGATAATTACAGTTGTTCGTAGCTTTTATTATGTTAAACACAAATGAAAATATTCCCATTTTGTTTGCTTCCCTTTATTTCGTAATTAGCAAATTATCTAATAATTCTGCTGTAAAAATAGAGTTCTACCGGTGTCTTTACTGTGATGTCATGTAAATAGAGTTCTTAATGTCTTAGAACATTTACTATCACCGAATTGTTATTGATTTTTTTCGTTCTAAAAGGAACTTTATTTAATGAAGAATAAAAGATGATGCGATTCAGAAATATTGTTATTATTCTGAAGACTTTTCAATTGTAATTAACTTTTGTGTAATGTAAAAATTTAACTACTCTCAGAATAAGTCATAAATGTTTGCTTTAATGAATAAGTTTCCTCATCTAATTTATGAAATTTCATTAAAATGTATAATTTCTATGAATAATTTGCGTCTTGTTATTTGAATATATACTAAATATTTTATTGCTGTATGTTTCAAAGTAGAAACAACTTAAACAGAAAATGATTTATCTGTTTTCTAATATTTCGTAAAAGTTTAAAATAAAAATTACACATCAACTTGCCAATCTTAATTTATTTATTCAACAAAATCTGTGGTTCGGCTTATTTTCAAAAGTGGCATGATTTTATTAGGTATCCTTGCATTGTCAAACTGTATTTTCAGAAAAAAGAAAGATTAAGTTACTTAAAAACATTGTATAAAGTTATATTCCCTAAAATTTCAAAAAAATTATCTTCGTTTGAGAGGTTAAAAAAAACAGTGTTCGTAAAATAGCCTGATATAATGGCACTTGTGCGAAAAGTCTTATTGAAATGCTATTTTTTACTCACCTCTTCAACTTAACGACAAAATTATCACTGACTGTTTATATTTTCTTTTGTTCGTTCTTTATGTAACGACATTTTTACTTCCAGAAACCAACATAATAAAACTCAAGTGTTCATTTTCGTTAAGACTTCGTCTGAGAGGGTTGTTTTGGAGATTTTCAATGTAACTTAAAATTTCTTTAGTTTATGAACATAAATTTAATTTTTGAACTAGATTTCTTTGCAGTAAACACTTAAATATAAGTGTGGATGAAACTTCCTTACGATCGAATTTAAAATATTATATATACACCGAAGAGCCATTACATTATGACCACTCTCCATCTATAACAATGGGCTCGCCCAGGTTTTCGTGGTTTCTCGCCCAGGAACAATGTTTTCATGGTGCACATTAGGACCCATAATCCTCATAGAACAATCCCTGACGCCTGTAAGCTACTTAAACATAGTTGCAGACCAGGTTCATGACAACAGTTTTTCCTGCGGGGCTTGGTGTTTACCAACAGGATAATGCACCATGTCATAAGGGTCGAATCGTCGAGGAACATTCCAGTGACTTTCAAGTCTTGTCTTGGCCCCCAAATTCACATGACCTTAATCCAATAGAGCATTTGTGGTCCTACTTGGAAAACCAAATTCGTGCTGCCACGCTACCCCCTCGCAATGTAAGGGAATTGCAGGACCAGTTAGTGAGCGCTTGGTACCAGATACCTCAGACTACCTATCAGCACCTTGTGGAATCAATGCCACGGCGGATGCTAGCAGTTTTGAGGACTAAAGGTGGTCCTACATGTTATTAGCAGGGTGGTCATAATGTAATGGCTCTTCGGTGTATACTGCATCCATTAAAAGACTTTGTGTCACAATATTTTGTACTTGCTAAATTTTCCTCCTTCAATATTATGCGTAAGAAAGATTCCGTTTCGTGACATTTTGCTCTCCTACGCTGTACCAAATTTTCGTGCATCGAAACACTAAAAATGATTGTAACTATTCTGCACCAAAGTGTTTACAAAATGTTCCGCTACATCAAACTCAAAGGTAGCTCATGTAGTGAAACACTACCTAGTATGTAGTATTTTACCGAAAGTATAATCTTTTTCAATACTCGGGATTAAACAGCCGCCAGCATGCTCGTTATTCAGCAACATTAAAATTTATTATTATAGTAAGATATGATGCTCATAAGACTAAGTAAAGTTATTTTTGCGTTGCAATGTAAACCCAGAATCATTAATTTAGAACTTAGAACTTATCGTATAATATTTAGAACTTGGAACTTATCGTATAAAATTTAGAACTTATCGTACAGGAAACAAATTTCACGGTATTTTAAATAAATTCTCCCAGTAGTGAAATTCGTTAAAAAACCGTTTCCGATTTCCTACCAGATTTTTTACTGCAAAACTCGCTTTTTTTTATTTTACAGACTTTTCAATGAATTTTAACACAGTTAATGACAATGGCTTGTTGAGTTCTGTGATACTTACAATAAATTATAGTAACTCGTATTGCAGAAATTATTTTTATTTAAAATATATGGGTGGTTTTTATTGAATTACACGACGACACATCTGTTGTCTGGAGATATTTAAATATGTGATTATTAAATATGCGGTGATTAAGGCCAGGGCTGGATTATCCATTAGGCCAGACGATGACCTGGGACCCCTTAAAATGGATTTTTTTTTAAATAAATTTTAAAAAATTAAGAAAATCAAAGATTTTTCAAATTTTTTCAAAATGTTCTGATTATTTTTTAATTCTAATTTAATAAAATAAGGTAAAATTTAATTTATTATAACTTATTTTTGTATAAATACTCTTATATTTGAATAAATAAAAAATATATACGAGAAAAAAATTTTAATCTAAGGGTCCCAAAAATTTGAATGGCTTAGGGCCCCGGTTAATCCGGCCCTGGTTAAGGCACTGAGCTGTCATTGTCAAAGACCAGGTTCTATACCCAATGACGGTTTGCAACCACCCTATCTTTAGATCGATCAATACCAATTTGTCTGGAAAGACAACTGGTGTAAAGTGCTGACCACCTTGCCACCATCACGAAATTGTGAATCCATCCTATCACAACAGCCGATTATTAGCCTATAGGCTAATAATGTAAGTGCTGCTCTAACTAAAATCACTTACTATAGCTTAAATCATGACTGGATTTACTCATGTGGAGTTTCATAAATTTCATAAAATAATATTTTATTAGTTGTCATTATGTTAAATTAACAATTCCCTGTTAATGTTAATTTCGAAATCGTTTTTTTTTTTTTAAATAAACTTTGCTGCTTAAGTTCGATAGTTTGAGCCACCTTTCGTATATTATGCAATCTAAGGAATAGTTTTATATAAAATATAACTCTATAAGGAATTAAATAACTGTAATTTATTAATAACCATTTTTTTCTCTATGTTTTCTTTTATCCTCATAAGATGCCACGTCACAGGCAACAAATAAGCGTCATTGCTAAAAATGAAAATAAATGGCTCGAATTCAGTGATTAATCTTTCCAACTGAGCGCTTCTATTCTGCCTCATTTGCATAGGATTTTTCCTTTTTTCAAATAAAAAACGCATCTTTGATATCATATCATGCTTTTGTGACAGGAAACCTTGAAATGTAATATAAAAATTGAATGATACGGCAACTTTATTATTTTCAAACGGAGTCATTTTCGCCTGATTGCTTGGTAACACGCGAAAGTTTGTGAATGATTTTGCTCAATTGATAAAGTGGGTGCTAAGCTTTTGAGGCAATGAGGCTAGAGTTCAGTAACAATTCACAAAAAATTACATATTTTTTAATCTGCAGCACACTATTTAATTAACGTTTTTTTTTTTTTCAAAGGATCTCTCAAATTTTGATCCCTGCATATTGCACATTTTAAAAATAAAGGTTTGAAGATTAAAAGATGATATAAAAACTTCTCTAATGCAAACAGCACTGTTAATTTTGAGACCAAAAAATATAACATTGGAAGAAATTTATGCGATTTTTTTTACACTTTCCAAAAATCAAACCATTTATTTAGAATTTATAACAATGTTTCTAAATTCTGTGCTTCTTATTTCCGAGGAATATATTAAGATAGTTTAAGATTTATGTCATAATTTGTTTTATTATAGCTCACATAACTCCCTAAAGTCTAACCTAGGTAGAATTGATTTTGAAATATATTTTACTCAGTTCCGAATGTATGGGAAAACACTGACTGATTAGATTCATCAAAATGTTTTTTATTTCGCAGACCTTCATAAAAAGCGTAATTTAATCAATAATTATTTTGTTTAAATTAAAGTTATATTTTAGATTCATTATTATAAAATGACTCAGAAACCTTACTCAAATAAAGTTTCATAAAATTTGCCATAAAAAGTTAAAGCAAGACATATGTCTCATATACATCTATGAGTATTGTCACCAATCTATTGGCTGGATCAAAAGTGTATCATATAGAAAATATTAAACAACTTTAAAAAAAAAAAAATTAATTCTTTAAAGAGACCGTTGAAAAGTTTTTGTCTTGAAAAGTGTGTAGGGTTTCAAAAAATATTTGTGAACCTATGCTCTATAATATTAAAAGTTTCAGACCACGTTAACCATATTATTGCTCAAATCAAACTTTCCTGAAGTCGATTGCTCAACAATATAATTCAACTTCAACGGAAGGAAGATACAGTTTAACAACATATTACTAAGATTAAAACAAATTCGTAAGATAGCATGCACTGTAAAAATTTCCAGTTAAATTAAGGTGAAAGGTACCAACACACTTAGGGTGCCAATTCTTTTTACAATGAAATCCGCATTTACCATAAAATTTTACTGAATAAAAAGTCTGATACACCGTCATTTTTGCGGTAATATTTGCTGTGAAATTATTAATCACTGTAATTAAACATTTACTACTGCTTTCATAATTCAGCTTTGAAACCGTATTTATAATTGTATCATATCACATTTTCTGAGAGAAATAAGTTAAAATTAACTTTAAAATTGTAAAACTTTAAAAATTATAAAAGTAAAATAATTCACTGCTAAAATATGCGTTTGATATGCTAATAATAAAAGAGAGAGAAAAATTAAGTTTCTTTTAACAAAGAGGTTATTAACTTTCTCTTTTCTGCAATTTTGTTTTTCAATTTTTAAACTTAAGATTTTTTTTTTATAAAATATGAAGAAACTACGTTATTTTTTGGTAATAAACTGTTGTTATAGCGTTATTTTTAAAAGAATTTAAATTCAAAATATTTCCAATTATAAAAATAAGAATTAGTTTAGGATCACTTTAACTAAAAATAAAGTTTTAATTACATTTTATAATGTTCTAACATATGTTGCAAATAAATATATTGAGTACAGCATAAGTTTATTATATTATTGTTTTTTTTTACTAAAGCGGTTCTTTATAACTTTCAGGCTGCAATAACGTACGTATATAATTATTGGTTTGATAACTTTTATTTTATAACTCTTATTACACTGTATTTAAAAAAAACTTAAGTTCTTTGAATTCTGATTTTATAGATTTTAGAAATTAAAAGCAAATGTTTTAAAGGAGTATAAGGTTTTAATTGTCATTCGATGACCAAGACGATTCCAAATATTTTACTTTAATAGATAAAGAGCACAATTCAATATTTTTTAATTTTCTTTGCTTCGAAAAACTATTAAAAATTAAAACTCATCTGCAGAATGATACTTTCAATTATCAAGAAATATGATGTAAAACTTTATTTTATGATATATTGTATACAAATATCAGTAAAATGTAAATGAAATTACACTTTTAGAGAAATTTGAGATACCTATTTCTTTTTAAGCAAATAAATATTTAAAAAAAAATTAAAATTATGAAAACTGACCTTGACTTTTCTTAAAATTTGCAATCAATCTTAATATAGTTTTAAAAGTTCTGGTAAATTTTTTTAAAAAAAAGATGCAGTCTTTTGCATATTTATGCAATTTGAAGTAAAATTATGTCTTTCGGTAGAGCTGTAAATGAAACATTGCACGTTTGTTTGCTTATCAAAATGACTAATATATTTTCGTTATATATAGTTAAAGAGGAAAAAATTTATCTGAAACCTAACAGAATTGGTGAGAATAAATTGTAACATTTTTAATTATTCATATTTCATGCATGACTCTAATTACTGGTCGTCTTCAGATTTAAAAAAAACAGTCAAAACATAAGTTAATTTCTTAAAAATTTCCAATTTACAAGAGTTGAGCCGTGATGGCTAAGGGTATAGAGCACTCGCCTTCCAATGAGGTGAACCAGGTTCGAATCCCAGCGATGGATGGTCGATACGAATTCTGCATCTAGCTTGCACCGATCACAGTGCTGACAGTGCTCAGTGGTAGACGGATCATGGGTTAGAGTCCCCTTGCGGTCAGTCTAACCGTGAGAGGTTTTCGTAGATTTCCTCCCCATGCAACGCAAATGTGATTTAGTTCTATCAAAAAGACCTTCACGAAGGCAAATTTCTTCCAATACTTGGTCCAGGAGTTCCCTTGTCTTCTGGATTGGATTCAAAATTACATTGCTACGGAGTTGAACATTAGTAGTCGTAAACCCAAAAATTGTATCTGCTGTTCAACGACGGTTATAATATAAAATAAAATTTACAGGAGTTAAATTAGAGTGAATATCAATCTATTCCAGTATTTTAATTTTCAGCAGCTTTATCAACAATGATTTTTGTCATTTTGGTATTATAACTGTTACTCTCAATACTTGATACCTCTTAAAAAAAATATTATAGAAATGTTTGCCATTTCCACTATAGAAAAACAGCTTTAAATAAATATTTAAATGGATACAACCTCATAAACTCAAACCATTCGTAAATGTATCAAAATCTGAATAGGGATATTTTTCAAAAGATACAAAATAGCTCGCTTAGTTTCATAAGTATTGTGCAGTTGTTGATTTTTCTTCTGTTTTCTTATTAAACTCTACAAAAATGTTTTCCAAAATATCTCTGGCCTTAATTATGAAAGGCCATTTACCTCCAAGAAATGAATGGGTTTCTTGTCTACAAACCAAATATTTTCACCAGGTGTTTTCCTCTTAGTCTCAGATAAGTATTCAGATATAAATTTAAAACAATCCACCCCTTCCGTTCTAGCTGGATGAAAACTCATTACAGTTAAAGTCATTTTTGCATGTAATTCGCTCAGAATTTTCTATTTTTAAAAGAGTTTTATCTAGAAGATGTTTAGAATTTATTTACATTCCAACTAATTACAAAGCTATCTCTCAGATATTAGACGTAAACAAATTTCAAGTATTTCTACGGGAGTTAAAGCAGAATTTCAAATTATCGAAGTTCTTTTTAGGCATTAATATCATTGCTGAAGCAAATTCGCTAGATAAATTAAGTTAAATTAAAGTTCTAATTTTCCTCTTAGAATATTAGAAAAATGTTCCATTCCCAGAAAAAACATATGAGGTTTGATTAAAATGGTCAAAAGAAAATTTCATTTGACTTTAACGAGGGCAAAAATTTATATGGTTACCGTCTTTAAAATAAATAAATTTAGTACCGAAAATAGTTATTTAATACTACATCAATAATACATAAAGTACATTTAGCAAGCATTAGTACATTTAGTAACGTACATTTAGTAAGCATTAGTACATTTAGTTATTTTAAATTTGAAAATTTATTTAAAAGTGTATTTAAAAAGTGTTTTAATACTAGTGCTCTCATGAAATCAAATTTCAAAAAGAACTTTCTAATTTAATCTAGTTTTTTAATTTCGGTTTTTGTTTCTAATTAAACTTTGACATTTTAGTTTATTTACGCTGTATATTAAAAGTCTTTACGGAACCTTTATCCCCAAACTAATCTTATGCGAAGTTCACAATTACATTTCAATTGACATAATATCTATTATTTCATTATTTTTAATTTCATTAGGTCTGATTTTACTACAATACAATGTAAATATAAAACAAAAATAATTTTTACTTATTAAACTAATGTCATAAATTATACTTCTTTTGCGGCAAATAATTTTTTTCCTTCATGCATTTCTACTTAAAAAAAACATTTTCACTATCATTATTAAATTGCAATTAAATTACAAAATGCAGAAAAAATTGATTTTTCAAATTTTTAATGCAAATTATGGATGAAGAATTGCTATACAGTTTTATTTTTATGACATGTTTTAATATAACATTTTAAACACGCTTAAAGTATTTGTTTCATTCATAATTTTAAACGCTTTCAAAACAGTGTTTTAAACACATTTTAAATCTTCCTCATTTCAAAATGATTTCCATTTTATCTATGTAATTCTCAAGAAAAATTACCAATGATTTTCCTCAAAGGTTTGATTAGTTTTTAAATATATTCTTTTTAAAAGAAACACCTGGCACTGAGTTAAAAATTACTTTCTAAACTTCCATGAGAAAAGGCGAAATATACACCAAGCTCAAATTACATTTTCATTCTTGCAGAAACTTTCGTGAAAGAAGGAAAGAATAATTTCCAAATAACTAATAAGTTTGAGATGGGAACTGCCCATAGAAGTTGAGGCTCATGTTACCAAAATTGAAGTATTAAGACTAAGAAATGAAAAATCTAAAATTACCGTTGGCTGAGCGATCGCTATTTGAGGCAATAATTAGTATGTTTTTGGATTATTTTCTTTCTAGATTACGTGAAAAATAAGCAAATTATGTAAGATTCCCCGTTATATTTTGAAAATTAGTTGCGTAATACATCAGATAACAGCAAGAATAAGAAAAAGCAAAATTTAATTGATTGATGCTCTTCATAAATGAAACAACAAAAGGAAATTACTTTTAAAAAGTATCTATACATATGAACAACAAAACTGTTTTGAAAAAATGAAAAAATAAAGTAAAAGTGCTGAAAATAAAGTGAAAGTACAGCTTTTTAAGAGTGTTTGAAAATGTTTCTTGGTGTTATATTCTAACAGAATAATATGTCTGAAGTTCTCTTAAACAATTTGAGACCTTTTGAATTAAATTAAATAAAAGTTCAAATTATTAATATGATTTGAAATAAAAGTTACTTAGTTCAAAAATATTTAGATTAATAAAAATTGTAATTTCATTTTAATTAATATACAACTGGCGAGAATTCGTCATCTTAATATAACATCATCTTAAAATAACATCATCATCTTAAAATAATAGTTGATCTATTAAATGCATTTCTTATTTTTAAAAAACAATTTTTGTATTTACTAAAACCATTATATTGTTCTATTACTCAAAATCATTTCTCAAATTTTCATGATTGGCATTTAGAAATAGTTTAAAGAAGAATGAAAGATAATAGTTCGACTGAAAATTAGAAATTTCCTGTTATATAATATAATATAATATA
>NC_092213.1:66159004-66200210 GCF_043381705.1 Parasteatoda tepidariorum
TATAATATAATATAATATAATATAATATAATATAATATAACATAATATAATATAATATAATATAATATAATATAATATAATATAATACACAAAAATGGAACTGGTGTAATATTTGGTATTCGGGATATTTATTTTTAAATACAGATTTTTGGATTTTGTCAATTAAATGCTTCGGTATTTACTGTTATTACAGTGGTATAACAGTAACTTATAACATAACTTACCGTTATGCTACAGTAAATTGTGTTAAATGCTTTCAATGTAGCTTAACTTTCTATCACTCAGTGTGAGAAACGTGATTCAAAATGAGAAAAAAACTGGGAGTAGCACATCTGAACTTTTTTTATTTATTTTTGAGAAATAGCTTGAATGAATTTAACTGGCTTAAAAAAACTATTACACTAGTTAACATAAAATAACTTATTGTACTTCATTCAAAATTTAATTTTGCGCTTCCTTAAGAAACTTTTACACATTAAAATACATGAGCTTTTAAAATATTTATAAATGTGGTTATTGAAACTAACTAAACTTGTTTACAACATTATCAATTTTTTCAGTCTTAATACTAAAATTAGTGAGAAGCGCGGCAAAACTGAACTATGAAATTCCTCACAACGTTTATTGGTTATACATTTTCTTGTGTTCTATTTTCATATTATTTTTATAATATGAAATAATAATTATTGCGTGACACAGAAAAATAACGTATCAGAAAGTATAGTACCGAAAAGAAAAGATTAAGAACTATTGAGTTAATCAAAACAAAAGCTTCAATAGATTTTTTCAGCTAAGCCAATCAAATGCTTTTTTTTTTATTATTTCTGCTACGGATAAGAAATTCCTTTTCATTGAAACAATCAATTCGCATCGAGAACACGTAGTATAATTATTTTGTTATTTATCATTAAATTGAAGAAAACTGTTCAATTATTTTGAAAGAAATCTTTTTTTCAAAACATGAAACCAAATAGAAGAGATTGCGAACAAATTTAATTTTGACGGACAAATTGAATTTTGGCTAGTAAAGATGACCATTTCCGATGTTCAGAGCCAAAGCAACCAAAAAGGAAGAGTCAGATTTTATTATAGAAGTAAGGAGGAAAAAAAAACACTGAAAATTTTTATTGTTAAAGAGCAATAGAACAAAAGAACCGAGGAAAGTTTTGAAAGCCTTTACCTCCCGTTAAAAATTGTGCAATGTCTGCTTGAGTTGTACAGTTTTTTTATTCTTTGCACCAACTATCCTTTACCCCTTAATAAATTGCATATTTAAACTTTTCTGAACAAAATTAGTTCATTGCAGTGATAATTCCCGATAGCAGTCATCCCCCCCCCACACAAAAATACAACAATTACGTTAAAATTTTTATTTTTGACTATCAGAGCATGTCTGATAACTATAGTAACACTTTAGTTTTCAATTTCAAATGCAGATATTATAACAAGAATGCTTGATTTTATTTTATTAAACGAATTCTCGCGAGTTTTATGTTTATGGTCGTGAATTTTATTATTCAATCAAATCACACTTAGTCTAGCCAATGAAGATTTAAGGCCTTTTTGGAATAAAGATATTATGTTGCAGTATCGTTAATAATTGTTAAAATTGTTATTAAATTATAAAGAAATATGAAAAATCAAACAACGGGCTTATTGGCGTTTCTATATTTATTTCTTTTTAAAATTTAATTTAAGCTTGTTTGTATTTTAATTAAATTTATTTTAAAGTGAAATATTAGCATCGTATAAAATATATTTTTATGTAGCTTAAGTTGGGAGAAATCTGAAATTTGAACAAACTTAGAAAATAATTTTATGTATTCAAAAAAGGTAATAAAATCTTCAAAAATTAGTTTATTCGTCTCGTGAGATTGAAACGCACTGATCTCTCACTAGAAATCTTTTTTCCTTAAATAAACTGAATTATTTAGATGATTTTATTCCCTTCTTCGCTCTTGGTGACCTTAATTAGGATTAGTAGGGGTATTAAAACGTTTTTGTTTTTTCTCACTTAAATATTATTTTCTGTATCCTAGAATGCATAACTTTTCTATTTTGGTTTTACTGGAATTCTGAAAATCAGTTCGAAAAGTAAATTTCTCGAAAGACGCATTGTCTCGAAATTCTAAAGCATGCTTGTAAAATATATTTAAAATAGATATTCATAGATACCAACCTCATCCCTCAAATCACTTTCTGCACTGAGAAAAAAAAGTGTGGTCGAAAATACCAGAAAATGGTAAAATTTATTGTTTTTCTTGCTTTATAGAAATACCAAAAAGCTCGGTAATTTTTACCGGACCACTTTGGTCATGAGTTTCGTAAAATTCACAATAAAATATAATATGGTTTTATACTATGTGATAAAATTTGGAGAATGTGGTAAAATTTTGTAATTTTATCGTGATACCTTAGAGCCTGGTATAAAAACCATTTATTAGGATAAATTTTCTTTTGCAGTTTTGTACTTTTTATTAAATGTGTGGTAGTAAGTACTAATAATTTAAAAATCAAAATTTGCGATAAACTGTTACCATTTGAGCGAATAAATTAACATATGAATGGTTTAAATAGTTAACATTTTTGTTTTATTTAACAGAATTATGATTTTTTTTTATCGGAAATGCCATTACCATATAATACTGTAATTATACGTGAATTTTTTCCTACACACGATGTGGTCGAGAGCCAATTTCAAAATCTTAAATAAGACATTTCATTTTTTGTTACAGACTTGCATTCAGAAGAAATACCGTAATTTGACCAGCAGACAGGCGATTTCTTTTTTATTTTAGTTCATAATTTGCATTTGGTTTCGTTTTATTACAAAATTAAAATGGAATGAAAATTATTTAAAATGGAGATATCTGGAGAAATATATATCATATCGAAAAAAAATTAAGATATACATGTTTGATATTTTGAAAATACCTATCTAACCATACCAAACTCGACACCCCCCTTCACGAATCACCCCAGCTTCGAGGAGTTGGTGTCGAATTCAATAATATTAAATGTCTCTCTTAACACTATATTACACACGTACCCGGTGAAAAAAAAATTTGGTAAAATTACCTTATTATATGGTTTTCACATTTCTGGTAAAAACTCATGATTCTGGTTAATAAAACTAAATTATATAGTATTTAAACCATTCATTTGGTAATTTTTCCTTCATAAAAAGTAAAGTTTAATCATAAATTCTGATTTTGATAATTATAGCTCTTATTATCACACAGTTTGTACAAATTATAAAATTGAAAAGAAAATTTAACAGAATTAATGTTTTTTTATGTCATGCTCTTGGATATCATTCCCAAATTTTTACACAACTATCAATTTCCATCCGACATTTCAAAACAATATTTTGTTGTTAATTTTACCAAAATCATTTCCATAGTGCTCCATTATGGAGCTTTTTGGTGCTACGATAGAGTCAGAAACATGGTAGATTTTCCATATTCTATTAATTTTGACCATACTTTTTATTAAAACTTATTTTATATTTTGATACCATGCCTATTTTTCGTGATTTTCCCTGTTTTCCGAATGCCCTACATATTATGCTAATCATGAAAGCACACCTTGTAATGTTCCTACGCCAGAAACATCAAACATGATATTAAACACTATAATTTTAGTCCTCATTATTTCCTTTCTCTTTACACAATCTTCATTCCTTTCAACGTTTCAAGGATAAAGGGATTAAGAGGGTGTATAAAAGGATTAAAAGCTTTATCGGTGAAAAAAGTTGTGATTCTTAGAAGTTTTCTTATAGTTAAGTGAAATAACAAAGAAATGAGTGTGTTTTTCTTATGTAATCATATATTGAAGAGTAATGAGAAATTTTTCGTTGGATGAAAAATTTAATAGAGATCAAGAGTTGAGTAATCTTTTTTCCACTATATCTGAAACACTTTCAAACGACGTAGAATCTAATACCTCTGAGACACAAAAAGCTCTAAATGCTTTTTAAAGGTTAATTTATGCAAAACAGGCTAGTTCATTCTAATGCAAGCTCATACTGAACCTTTTATAAACTTTTAATATCTATAATATTTTGTTACGGCAAGTAGGCGGAGTGGTTTTATAATTCTAAAAAATATCGCTTTGAAAACAAATTACTTTAATATTCAATATTAAACTTTAACTAATAATGTTGTTATTTTAATACTTTACGTCATAATATTATTATTTTAATATTAAATACTTTTTTAAAAGAAATTTTAGTTAAAAACAGTTTGATTTATGTATCATGCTAACATATGAAACATGTGTTTTATCTATGTTTCAATAGGATTGTGTTTTAAGTATTTCATGATTAACTGTTATACATTTCTTTACTTTGAAAGTTATTTTGCAACGTTTATCAAATTAAAATTCGGAATCATTTCTAACCGACATCTTTTAATTATTCTACCCTAGTCTTCATAAAAATGTTGCGTCCCGTTTTTTTTAATTGATTAATTGATGCGTTTTTTGGAGCAAGTTTTGGCTACGCCACCCCTAAAAATTCGAATAATAACTTATTTTAAATAGTAATACTTGGTAATAGTAATACTTGGTTTAAATAGTAACTTGCTTTAAACAGTAACTTGGTTAAAATTGAAATTTCTTGTTTCAAGTCAGCTTATGAATGTTTTAAAAAACATAGCTTGCTAAATAAGTAGGTAAAAGTTATTGTATTATCCATAGTTGCAGTTACGCATTTGAAATATATATATGAAATATACATTATTAAAATGTTATTAATAACATACTCAAATAAATATTATATGACTAAGAATTTTAAATCTGGTAAAGGTACCGAATTTGGAAATGTTTAAAAAAAACCGGCTAAAACCAGTTTGTTAGAGTAATTAGCCATATATTGTAAACAATTCCTAGATAAAATTACAGTATAAAGTACCGGTACTTTGGGTGCATCATCCGTAAAATCTATTTTTACCGTAAAATATTATACCCTAATTTTCACAGGAATATTTATTTAATCACAGTGATTCGGTGGTTTTATTTTAATTATTGCTGTAAAAATTACGGTATATAATACTCAGTAAAATTTTATGGGAAAATTGGATTTAACGGTAAGAAGTACTGGCACCTTGAGCGCCGGTACTTTTTACCGTAATTTGATCCGGAAATTTTTACAGTGTATACAGTCTTCCATCTAGTGAATGTTTCACAACGATTCCACAGCTAATGATTTCTAACGAAGAAACATATAGCTAGACATATAGCTGTAATCCAGACACTTGAAAGTAAAACATTTTCCTTGGAATATATTAGCTGTAGAGATGCCAAAAAAATGATTAATCGATTACAGCCAGTTAACTTTTTTAGTCGTCTCCTCATCTGTATTAAATCCTTATTTTTGACATTCAATTAAGAGGAACATCTATTTCTTCTTTGTTGTCATGACTACGCTTTGGAATGAATACAATTGAAGGGAACAAACGAAAACATCTTAATAAGAGATGCATGCTTATAAAAGCTTTTACTTTTCTTATTTAGTGTTCGCCACGTAGATACACTAGTTAACTTTGCATGTAACTAAAAGGTTATATAAACGGAGATTATAGTTAAGAAGAATACATACATAAACTTAAAACGGAATTATAAGCTTTTAAAATGTTTAATTTTCCAACTTTCCTTTTTATTGGGAGAAGATTTTGAGAGCCGTGATTTAAAAAAAAATAATAACAGCTAAGATGATCATCGAATTTAACACTTTACAATATCCAAACCAACGGCTCGAAGGTCAGCATTGCATACCAGCCACCTTTACATCCCAATATTTCAAACCGCCACCAAGGACAAAAATCCTGTCTTTTAAAATGAACATTTCATTGACTTAAGCATTGTTCCATCGTGACTCAAAATTCTGAAATTGGCATCTCATTCAATCTAATAATATTAATAAAAGTCTTATAACCTGAATTAATAATGAAATAATAATAATAAAGAATTCTGTTTAGGACAAAATAAGAATAATAATACACCATAGTACCAAATAGTAAGAAATTCTGATTTATTCAAATAAAAATATTCCTAAAAGTTATTATTCCAAATTTATTAATTAGGTCTTTAATGGTATTTTAAAATCCTTTTATATTATTGAATTGAAAATTATACCTTTATATTGACTATTATTACAGAATAAAGAAGGAAGTAATAAAATGAAAATTTAACAACTCCGTTTTTCAAATTGACTAAAGGAACAAAATAATTTTGTTTTTAAAGCAAGAAAATTGTGAAGGAGGAAAGCATAAATTAAAATACAAAAATGTGCATACTATAGTTTCATTTCTATAAACAAGAACCTTTGGTACTAATATGGAACCTTCGGTACTTCTATAATAGAGGAGACAAACACGTGTAAAGTGGTTTAACCAATGGGAACAATCTACTGTTTAGTTTAGAGAACCAAAACTATATTATACTGCCCATTTCCATACGCTATTTTGTGCTTTAGTCACGCTTTTTTTCTCTTTAGTCTACATAGCACAAAGTAAATCCTCTGCTATTTTTAGAAAACCTGTTTTTGTCAGGCTATAAAATTTAAGGTGCATCAATTTCGAAGAACTTTGGAGGAATATTTGGTGATCACAGAAGTTTATTGCGTTTTCTTCCAGATCTAATAAAAAATTAAATTATTTTCTCTTTAGTCTACTTGAAGAACGTAGTTTCCAAGATTTCTACTTTATTTTACCATTTTTTCCCATTTAATTATGAATTTGTCTGTTTTTATGAGTTAGAAAGTGGTAAAAATTTTGCCCCATTTAGAAAATGGATTTAATTTTTATTGGTATCAGACCCAGAGCCCCTTGTTAAATTTTGAACACTTTAAATTTTGATTGTCTATTTGGTGATAAAAAAAAAGGTTATAGAAGTATGCTTCAACCAGTCAGAAAGCAATTGAAACTAGTATTGTCATTCGACAGAGAGCACCAGTTGAAATTTGAGCTCACAAGAAAGTCGGAAAATGGTCGAAATTTTGGTTGATGATAAACTCTATTTAGTGATAATATGACAACGAATTATGCTTGTAGTGGCTAAAAAAGAGTATAAACTTAAACTGTTATTAGACGCCGAGTTCCAACGTAGATTTTAGAACTCTAGTTATCCAAAAAGAGGTTGGAATTTTTTTTTAAATTGACGATACATTTATCTTGAAAGGTTCATGATTTAAATTTGTATTGTGTTCAGGCTTCCCTAAAACATTTAAACTCTCCTGCCAGTAAAAAAGTTTAAAAAAATTTTTTAAAAAAAGATTGCAGGATTCTAATATGACTGCAGGATAATAAAATGCACTTGACTAGCAGATGATTTTTTTTCTAAACTTTTTTTGCACTTATGCTCTTGACAACTAAAATGCTTGCTAAAAAATTTGTTTTCATATAATTTCTTCTTTAGCTCTTATGATGGTTATAAATTAAAATAAGTCTAAATTTTTATTAAGGTTAGATTCTATTTATATCAAAACCATATCTAGAATTAAGTTAATTTTAATTATGGCATAAAAATAAAGATTTTTAAAAGTCTTTATATTTTATTAATGGACCAAAAGTACGCTGTAAAAAATTGAATGCTCAAATATATCGAAACTTTTTCGTTTTTGGCGATACCATTTCCTAGTTTACGCTCTGAGCGAACATTTTGTAAGAGTAACTAAATAACTATAGTTACTTCTTCGAGGAAATGAATTTCATCAAAAGTAAAGAAATCTTCTGCCTTATTTTATTTTTCCGAATAAAAAAAGTACGGTTGGTATTGTTGTTAATTTTCTCATTGGCCCCATATAGGTGGATCAACGTCACTCCAACAACACAACAGATAGAACAGAGAGATAAATTTCTGCCATGCCCGAAGCGAGATTCGAACCTGGGATATTCCTGGGATCAGTTTAGCTTCTTGACCACGATTTAGGCCGGTCGGCTTATTTGTCATTCTTTGATCATCTATTTTTCTGTCAGGTTAGTTAACAATCTTCCACAATGCACTGCGATGAGAGTTCAAGATAAGGAAACATTTTCGTCATATATTTAAGAGTTCCCGTTTCCTCACAAATCACATGGTTTAGTGACAAAATGATTCTCAAATTTTGTGAAATTCATCTCAAGTATCGTCAAAATAAAGTGTTTTATTTCTGAAAGTATATTAAAAATGTTTATCTATATTTTTCTACTGTCAATAAGTTATTTATTTCAATTCTTTAACAGAATGCCACTAGATAAAAATTTATTTTATTTACAACAAACTTTAGACATTAAAAACCCTTTTCCAAATAAACTCCTATCTTCAATTGACTTTCAAAATGTTTAAATTAACCCGTTACTCACTCATTTGCAACGTTTAAAATGCCTTTGTTGCCATTGGCACACTTTGAATTTTATTTTATCTTTGAATCAAGAACAGTGTATTCAAAATACTCAACTGTTGTTCTTAGAACATAATGGATCGTAGGATAAGATCTGAAAGAAAAACTTTTTCAAAAACCCTGGCAACTAAATTTAGATTGTTTCTCGGGATAAAGTGACTCACAACCTGGGGAGAGAAGAAAAAAATATTTTTTCGCCTTCTTACATTTTATCTTTTCTAAAATGCCTTCACCTCGACCTTAGTAAAATTTCATTGAACTCAACCTTATTTTTTAAATATTTTTTCCAGTTTTTTTCTTTTTATCCCCACAGCACTTTATCTAAATTTAAAAAAAAAAATTCAAATATCGATTATATTTACACAGTTATATAATTTTCAAAGTATTTATTTAGTTAACGACTTTACATGAAGTCTTATCAACAGCAGATAAACTTTTTACTTGTTAATGCGGAAAAGACAACAACAAAAATTATAATTTTGAAATTAGATATTTTTAATGAATAGATATATAAATGCATTAGATATTTTTTTTTATCAATTTGGATATGCATTTAGTAAAATTTAAAAATGTATATAGTTTTTTATTCGACTTTAATATTTTTTGTAATATAAAAACAACAGAAACTTTTCGAACTTGATTAAATATTAAAGGGAGTCGGATGCATGCTAAAATGCCTAAACTTTATATACCTTTTGAATACAAACTATTTTTTCTTTTTGCTGATATTATTCCTGTTATTAGGAACCACATTGTATCGCGAGTTTTTTTTTTTTAATTTTTAATTGAGTATCGTTGTTGTAGTTGTTGTAGTTCATTTACGTCGCAGTAGAGCTGCACAATGGGCTATTGGCGACGGTCTGGGAAACATCCCTGAGGATGATCCGAAACCATGCCATCACAATTTTGATCCTCTGCAGAGGGGGTGGCACCCCCGTTTCGGTAGCCCAACGACTTGCACCCGAAGTCGAGCATTTAATTGAATATCGAGAAGTAAATTTATTCGGTGAAAAATTAAGCATGCTGAAATGTCCCCCACAATGTAAAATATTCTAGATAAATTGCCAGTAAAAAGTACTGCACCTTGATTACAGCATCCTTAAAATCCATTTTTACCGTAAAATATTATACTGTAATTTTTTCAGTTGGGGAGAGCGATGTACCATGGGGCGAACAGCATAGCTTTTCCATCAATTGGTGACTAACAAAACTATCCTTACATAGTTGTTCCCTTAGCCACCAAAAGTTAGTGTAGTGCGGCTAAGCAACTTTAAAGATAAATTTGTGGCAGCTGGAGAATAGAAGGAAAAAATTTCATTGGAAATTAAATTATTATTAATTCATTTATTTGATTCGATTTTTTTTATTAGTGTTGAAATTTAGAATAGTGTATTAAGTTATAATTGTGTTCCGCGTAAATCAGTGATTCCCAAAGTGGTCCATATCGACCCCCGGAGGGTCGATATAGACCAACTGCAAGGGATCCATGTCGAATGAAAAAAAAATTGGGGGTCAACGATAGTGTATCTCATATAAGCAGGTAATGACTTTTAATTTTGGCATTTCATGAATGGAATAATCAATATACACTGATAGCGCCTATTTACTTACATTATACTACCTTATAATATAATGACATAGATCTATCTACATTCTACATAATTTATAAAAGTAGCTACGAAGTAAAAATTCTATTAAAATTTAAGTTATTTTGATTGTTTTTTGATATACGAAACTGAATTATTATAAACTAACAGTTGCCTGCCTCTCCGCCGGCATATGTTTTTATTTTCACTGCGTGTAAGGTTTTGTTTTGTAACAAAAAAGTTTTTTTCTGATGAAAATTGTAGCCTAGTAAGTGTGTCAACTCTTTTGCTAGCTAGACTTCCAATTTTATCTGCGCACAAGATACGGGAGATCTGTAGCTTAGTTTTTACGTGAAAACGTAATAAACAGACCGACAATACACTAACTATACAGTTTTTTATACAAACTTATTTCTGCAATTATAATATTAGTAACTAAGTACGGGTTTTATAGTGCACTATTTTATTCCATTAACATATTAATGAAATTACAAATTAAATTAGTTTGAATTTAATTAATAAATGTATAAAATTAACATGTGTTTTTTCTCTTCAGTTTTTCAAACTGCAGTTAAAAATTTAAATCTTTCAGAGTGAGTGGCACTATATCAGCTGTCAAAAATACATTTGAAGTTGATGAATTTACAAAAATTCAATTTAAGGTAAGCAGGGGGTCTACCCAAAACTGAAAAACATGGCAAGGGGTCTACGAGACAAGTTCAGGAACCACTGACTTAAATGGATGGTTAGTTAATCTGAATAAGCAACTTCAAGCACTTTTACGTTTTTTTTTTCCTTCAATGTTGTACCAGACGCAACTGCGTGAACGCAGATGCAGTGATCACAATGTGTTGGTTATAAACGTAAATGTTTTCTAATTACAATCAACACTAAAACAAGTATCTCATAGAACAAACTCTTTTACTATCACAAGTGTACACAGAAAAAGTATAAAACAAATATGTTGCCAACAAAAGAGTGATGTAGGAAATAATATTAAAAATAATCACTGCATCTGCGTTCACGCAGTTGCGTCTGGAACATCAACTGCGTCTGGAACATATGTACTGTGCTTTGGGATTGGAAATTGCAGTTGTACCTTAGAAAAAATCTAATATCTTGTTAAAACGGGAACGAACACTTTCCTTTTAGGAAATGAAACTATGTGTGAAGAAGAAGAAATAATATGTTAATTGCCTCCCCCCACCCCAGCAAAAAGGTCTTCAGTGTGTCAGAAGCAATTAATTACTTAAATTTCCTGTAATTTTCAGTGCATATGACGTACCCATGATCTAATCTAGTAGATAAAGAAGCCTTTTTTCTTTTTTTCTACAATATTTTTTATTTTCTGTTCATTGAATAAGATTTAGTTGCTTTATTTTGTTTACTTTTCATTCAGTACCAAGATACTATACCTCGCATCCTGAACTATAACACTCTGCACTCCAAGGTAGTTGTACCTTGGGATACTTTGCAAGGGTGTAAAAAATAATTTATTACTTCCTCATAAAACAACATATTTTTAATTTAATATGTTCATAAATTGTTTAAATGGTAAGCAATGAGGTATTACATAAATTTCTACTGTAATCTTTACTCCAAGTTGAAATAAAAATATTTGCTTTCAAACTGTCCCAAAGAGAAACGTCTTCCCCTAATATTTATTTTATCTATCATGATTCAGTGCCTTTACTGTAAATATTACTATAAAAATTTTGGTATATCAGATTTTTTGTTCCGTAAAACTTTACGGTAAAAAGTATTGACACAATTAGGGTGCTAATACTTCTTGATTCGGAATTTTTAACGATCTATAACAAATGAAGCAGAACGAAGAAAATTTGAATATGTGTCAGTATTTAAATAGAACAGTCTTATATATATATATATNGGATATATATATTACATCATTTGCACTGGAGACGATAATCAAAACGTTTAATTGTTAAACTTTGCTCATTTACCAACTCAAATATAGCTATTTTCTGCTCCTGTAATATTAAACCCTATATTCAATCTACTTAATATTCCTTACTCTGGCTATTGCTTTATTTGTATGCAAAGCATATGCGATGGTAATGAATTTCATTTGAATAAACTTTAAATAGACGAAAATCAAAAACACCATGAAATACAAATATACATAATTTGAAAGGAAAAAAAATTCATTTCATTATTATCATCTGCAAGTTGATCCTTTTTTTTAAATTCTGATTTCTTTATTGCGCGTATTGTAAACATCTATTTCAACTTCTCTTGAGAAAAGTTGAAGTATCGTTGTATTAAATTCCAATCAATTTTTTTTCGAATTTTTCTATAACTTTTGAATGCTATAATAATAGCGAATTTTTCTGCACATACGTTACATTAAGCTGAATGTTCACAATAATAATCTCTGCATAACAGAGTAAGCAAAGTTTGGTTCTGCAGATTGATTATTTAAATCCTGCTACCCCAAATCCTAACAGTACTTGTAAGGCTTCTCCGGGCTCTTTGGGGTACCGGTTCGTCAGAAATGGAAACAGGTACCTCGAAGTTGGCCATTTCAACAAGAACTGTAATACAACATTTGACTTTTCTTAAAGAAAAATGTTTGCTTCTCTTTTATAACTTATTTGAAATAAACAAAATAAGTGTCTTTCTTATTTCGATATTTTATGTTCCAATCTACTTGTGCAAAGAAAGTAAGCACAATTGATGATTGTCAATTTTAACACCTTTTTTTTAAAAAAATAATCTTTCAAAATTCACGAAAAAGTTTATTTGTATCTAAATTTTTAAGCATACATTTAATCCAAATACCAAAATACTTCAATGCGAAATCTTTGTCATTCAACCTTTGTTTTTCCCCTCAACAACAGACTCTTTTTTCTGAAGAAAGGCCTCTTCAAAATGACTGTGAAATAGAACAAATAAAAATAAGATCACCCTTGAAATGTCATGCCTGCAACAAGTTAAGATTTTAAGGGGCATACGGATTACTTCACAAGAAATGCTGATTTTTTTCTTTCAAACTTAAGAGAAAGCTTGGATCCTATCCAGTCTTTGGAACATTGTCATTTATGACTTAGGTTTCTGTCGTGTAATACATTTTCTCAGCAGTTTATGTCATCATTTACGCCAAGATGCATCAAACAGCTCATTTTCATCAATTCCTACCATTCAAACACTTTTAAATTATATCTCCGTTAGAAGAATCAGCCCATTTTCAGGTACACTCTTCAACCCCTTCTGCGAAGACTCCATTTGCGATTCTAGTGTGATTACATTTAATACTAAAAAAATTTCTGCTAATAATTATTGATTAAAAGAAAAGCAATACCACCACTATAGCATTAGATATTAAATTCAACAATGTTTTGTCTATCAAATATAAAACTTTAACATCATCCACTTAGTTTTAAATGTATTTAAAAACAAAAAAAACTTTTAGAACACTCTTAAAATAAAAGTCTAATTTTTGACTATTCAGCAATCTTTAAGCTGTATTTCGTTAATTTTAAAAATCATTTCGCGATTAAATCACGTTATTTGTTACGAAACATTAACTCTCAAATATATTTTGAAAATATTTCCTCTACTCGAAATCTCATCGCACTGCATCGTGGGAGATTGTTAACTAGAATGACGTAACTAAAATGAAGACTAAACGGTTGAAAATAGAATGACGAAACGAGCCGACCGTCTATAAGGTGGCCAATGAGTTGGCTTAATACCAGGAAGATCTTCGGTTCGATTCCCGCTCTGGCTAGGGTGTAATTTACCACTAACTGTTCTTCTTGTGCAGTTTGAAGATCCGTCCATATAATGCTCACTATAAAGTGATAGTGATTGTTAGGAAAGCTATATACATTAGGCGCTACGAGGTTGCTTTTTTTTGGAAAAAAAATAGAATGACTAAGTTTGTTTCCTCGAAAAAATGACTATAATTATTTCGTCACTTTAATGACATTTTTACTCAAAGCATATACCAGGAAACGGTTTCGTCAAAAACAATTTGTTTTTATTTCATCATTTTGTAATTGCAATAAACATCTGTAGACTTCCATATCTACTTTCAACTCAAACGTGCACCGATAATCAAAAATAGATAATTAAAAATCCGCAAAAATTGTGATTTGATTTTATACTAACTAAGCATATATTTGACTAACTAATCTAATCACAATCACACATTGAAATGCAGTTTAAATGTTTACATTTGTTTAAAAAATAAGTTTTGAGAAATTTATGCAAAACGAATATAAAATCAATTAAACGAGATTTTTCTAAATTTATTTTTTTCAAAAATCGTGTCTCTCAGTGAATTAATTCAGATATTGATCGTCATTTTCTCTGGTATAATTTAGCACAAATGCAAAGAATTTTATCATTGCAAACAAAATACAAATAGATAGTTGTACTGACGTTAGAGTATTAACCTTGATCTGTTTGAGGTTTATTATTTGATACCGAGACAGAAAAATCACAAGCGGCTTTTTTCCATTCGAAAAGTAAATAACGGCGTAATCCTTACACTTGAAACCAATCATAAAGAAATACTTGTTTTGGAAGTCATTTAACCTTCCACTTTCTAAATATTTATTTACTCAGGCATTGAGTAAAAATACGTAGCCTCAAAACTCTATTTTAAGAATAGAATTGTGCATTCGCTCTCTGTTATTTTTCTTTTTTTTTTTTACGTAATATTTCCATGTTATGGCTTCTTTAACTAATATCTCAAGACTTCATTTAAATAAATTTTTAAGTAAGCATTTCATTTATTATTTACTACAAAACTTTATTTGATAATCGTTTTTATGAGTAATTAATAATTAATAATCGGTTTAATGAAAAAGCAGAGTTTTAAAAACTTATAAAAGAGCAACAGAATTTATGAAGAAACAAATCCTTCATATTTTACGAAAATTATTATTTTTTAAATAATGATATATTTATTATTTTTAGCTGCCCAAAATATGACCAAATATTTGCAAAATTAATTAAAAGAAAATGGCAGAAAATTGAATTGCACACTTTGTAGTGTTGTGCTTAGGAAATCAGTCCTTTTTTTAGACCAATTACGAAATAAGTTTTAAAAAAATTCGTCAACAGGTGATGCTGTTAACCGAAAAACTATAAAACAAGGTTTTCAGCTGCATGTCGGACCATTCAAACTGAAATATTTGTAATTGTATCCATTAATTTAGTTTTTCTGTGCTCAGTCGTTCCTGCAACTGATGGTTACTTTGAAAATACTGTGTTACCATTTTTTTCAGGTGACAGCGCTATCTATTGTCAAACTGTTTAACTAATTTTGAAGCTTTACGTGAAGAAATATCTCGTTTCCTAAGGAGAACTTTTAGCAAAATATGTTGTTTTTTTTATGTAAAATCTTGATTTTTCAAATTGTCCAGCCTTTTTGTACAATTGGTACATAGCAAGAAACTTTTTTTAAACTTTTTTTTAAGTATAAGAATATAAAAGCTCTGTTATTAATATTTTATCAAAATTAGGTTTCATTTTTGATTAAAAGAAAAATCCGAGTTCTAAATATGCATAAATTTGAATGAAGATCAGCAAACTTTCACACCTAACTCACTAAGCAAAATGGAAAATTTTTAACTATTAAAAAAACTAATAAAATTTATATTCTCCCGGTGAAAAAAATTCTCGTAAAATTACCGCACTGTTTGATGATGACATTTCTAGTATAAAAAATAATAATTCTGGTAATAAAAACAGAAGTATACGATATTTAAATCATTCATTTGGTAAATTTTTTCGTTCATAAGGAAACAGTTTTCCGGAAATTCTGGTTTTCAAAATTATAATCCTTATTGCCACACATTTAGTGCCAAATACAAAGCTGAAAAGTAAATTTAACCGAATAATGGATTCTGATGCCATGTTCAAAGATATCATGATAAAATTACCACATTTTTCTAATTTTATCACATATTACAAAACCATTTTTTTATTGCTAATTTTACTGGTATCGTTACCAAAAGGCTTCCGTAAAAATTACTGAGTATTTTGGTATTCCATATAGCCAGAAGCACGGTCAATGTTAGCATATTCTAGTAGTTTGACAATACTTTTTCCTCAGTGCATTAACTAAAGTTAAATTTAAAAAAAGGGAAAGAAAATATTTTAACTTTTTTATATTTTAATGTAAAACTATTCTAATAGAATAAGCGCTGTTTGTCAATTGTTACATATATTTGATACTTTTTATAATTAAGATTAATTACGACATCGGTTCCTTGGGGTATTCATCCACTTTTCCTTCGAGGTTAATATCTTCCTTACCTGTACTATGCATGATTCTTTATCGCCTTACGAGATCATCGCCAACAAAACCAATTATTTTTATTTTTTGAAATGCCGGATACTATTTAGGCAAAGTATGAAATAATCGTCCTGATGAGGTTATTATGTAAATGATGTGCACGCTACTATGAATGACCGAAATCGGTGGTTGTTGACTTTCACCGGTGATTGTTGACAATCAAATTAGTCGCTTTGGTGAATGTCCAAAATATTTATTACATCCGATTTGATATTAATTTATTCGTGGATATAATTGCATTTATTCGATATTTTAATACTTACTGACGATAGATTAGAAAAAACATCAGTGTTTGGAGTATCGGGCAAATGTATACCGGGCAGTGGCACTTGACCTTAAAAAACATCAGTGTAGGGTATACCGGGAAAATGTATACTGGGCAATGGCACTTGACCTTAAAAAAACATCAGTGTAGGATATATCGGGCAAATTTATACAGGGCAATGGCACTTAACCAGACCTAGTATGACTAGACCTTTGGTAAATGTCCGAAATATATACTAGGTCTAGTGCCACTTTTGCTATAGCTTAAATATTAAAAAAAATTAAACAAAGCGTTTGAATCAATTTTAAACTGATAACGAAATTATTTCCTTAAAATTAAAAAAAATAATAAAAAAAACTGCACCAGATAAGAGTAATTGAAGTAGTTGCTTTATACAGCGCATGTGCGGAAAAAAATTTTTAAACAAAATTATCCAGGTGCATCTAAAAGTGGATGAATATCCCAAGACACCCGACATATCGTGTACTAGTGTTTTCTTGCAGTCAAGTCTATGGCAGATTTTCGAAGTTCTCTTTTTAATACAGACTTGCAAGTTTAGGTTAATTTCATTCTAGAACCTTATCTTCGTTTAAAGTGAGGGAAAGAGTTGTGTAAATTTTTGGTACCAAATTTATATTTTAATCCTACCGTTCCTAACACTAGTTTGAAATTTAACTAAATTTCATTCGGCTAAAATCAAAATAACTAGGATAAATTTGAAACTGTTGGACTAAAAATACGGATTTTAAAATAAGAATAGCTAATTTTAGTAACAGGTTCGCCTTGGCAACTCATTAAATTTGGATATTTGTATCGGTCCAATATATTCTAATATTTACAGAAAAAGACATATTTTGCTTTAAAGCCTTATAAAGCTTATATGTATTACTAAACTGCTTTTTAGATTTACAATTTGGAAGTGAATGACCTTCATATTCTTAGTGGATATATTTAGAATTTTCAAGCCGACTTTTTTTTTTATTCTGTGACCTTAAGACTTTTAATTTTGTTATTATCTTCTTATTACTATCACACTACATATGAATGTTTTTTTGCAGTTCCGTTTAGTCTTCTTCAAATTAAGTTTTATTTTGTATCGTTAAGCATTGAACTTCCTGCGGACGTCCGGAGAAACAGAAAATGGTGTCAAACTTCTGTCTGGTTTGCCTCAAGTTCATTATAAATACTAAAAAAAATATTTTCCGGTCAATACAAGGTGAAATATATTTGAAACTCCTGATAAAATTTTAACCCTTTATCGAATGAATCAATATAACGAAACCACTCGAGTTTTTAAAAGAACTTGTTAAAGTATGGATAATTGTGCCATGCTCTTTATAATACTACTGCCAATTTTGTTGGAACAGTTGCTTCTGTACTTAAATTTTCAAAATTTATTCCAAAACATTTCCTTTCAAGATTTCACATCAATTTTCTAGCTTAAATTACTAGCTTAACTTTAAAAAGATCCCTCTAAAAGTCTTCTCATTAAAATATTTTTCTCTTTTTATTCTAACAGGATGTCAGAAGAAGCATGCATTTTTGAAAAACATACTTGCTTGTACGTTTTACTCGTAAAAACAAAACGAAAACTACGAAAACGTTTTTTAAGTAACGTAAAAACTACGAAAGCGTTTTTTAAGTTTAAAAATAAAAACCAAACGAAAACAAAATTTCATGAAGCAAATTTATTTTTTGATTCTACAGGCATTTATCTTGTTTTCAAAATAGTTGCCAGGCTATTATATCTATAGTTGCCAGACTATTTTCAGAGTAGTTGCCAGTTTTTAAAAAAATAGTTGGCAGGGATAGTCTGGTTGGTAGGGCACTGGCTCCATGTCCAAGAGTTCGTGGGTTACCTACACAGCTGTAACTGAGCACAGTTGTTCCCAAGGAATTCCGGGACCCAACGCAAGCACTTTTGCGACGCACGCGTCACCTTTCAGTGTATACAGCGAAACGGCTCCTACTTTTAAAAAAAAAACAGCCCTCGTATTAAGTATATTTAACAGAAAACTTTTTCCCAATACTATAATTCGAGGGCCAGGATAGCCTGGTTGGTAGGGCACTGGGCTCATGTCCAAGAGTTCGTGGGTTCGATCTCAGGCCGGCCGAAGACTCCCCGTGTAGTAAATGGTGACTGATGCACGCCAAATCTGTCGAGTCGCAAACTCCTCCGTGTTCCCATAACAAATCAATACCTCTGGGGGTACTGATCCAGGAGTTTCCTTCTGGTTTGGTTCAAAATTACAAGGCTACGGAGTTGAACATTAGTAGTCGTAAACCCAAAATTTGGTCGGCTGTCCAACGACGGATATAAAGTATGAAATAAAATACTATAACTCTATTTAAAAAAATAAATAAATAAATAAAAAACATTTGAGCACGTTGAGAACTTTTCTAAAGTTTAAGTTTTAAAAATACTTACTGTCTTTATAGATATCATGTTTCAATAATTAAATAGTCTGTTCATTGTTAGTTGTTATTTAGTAATGCCAATGATTAAAATGAAGTTAAAAATATTAATTAATAATTTAGCAAATAAGAAAAATACATTTATGTAGTTCTCCGTTGGTTAATATGAAAAAAAAGAACTCTTTTTTTGTCTAACGTGGAACCTAACTCATTAGTCTAAAACATTGTTAAACTTAACGTCTTGCTAAGCCTTAAGGTTGCCTCATATTTAAGCATTTTGTTTTATATTTTGAAAGCATTCAATCCAAACGAATTTCTTTGCTTTTCATATCTACACATTTTACTGAAAATTCTAAAATTGTTTGCCTTACCATTCGTGTTCAGAACTCGGTCGAAATGTTCTAAACAATCTAATATAGAACATAAGGCACAGAAATTTTTTTAATTTTAAATATTAATAAAAAAAAAGTCTCATTTTAACACTCTTTATTAACATATTTAAAAAAACAATATAGCATATTGCAAACATTCTATCACTTAAATTAAATGTTTTTTAGCATACATGACAAAAACACTTTTTATTCTTTTACAGTTTTGAATTTTCAAAATTCAAGATTATATTAAAAAAACATTTTTTGAGAACAAGAAAAAATTGTAGTATGTGTTTTAGAAGAATAAATCTATTTCTTTATTATAAATGAGATTTTTTGTAAATTTGCAACTGTCTAAATGAAATATTTCCAGTAAAACATCTTAAAAGTATTTTCAGTTGTACCAAAATTTTAAAATTCCTACACTGTGAAAAATTAAGGATTAAATTACGGTATAAAGTACCGGGTACTTTGGTTGCATCATCAGTAAAATGCCTTTTACCGTAAAATGCATTTTTACTGTAAAATATTATAGCGTGATTTTCTACAGTAATATTCATTTAATTAAAGTGATTCAGTGATTTTACGACAAAATTATGGTATGTAAAATTTTTTAATTCCGTAATATATTCCAGTAAAAATGGATTTAACAGTAAATAGTACCGTTACTTTGAATGCTGGTATTTTTTACCAAATTTTTTACAGTGTAGATTACGCCAGAAAAAAAAAATTTAGAAAAAAGCAGAGATGGTGATGTGTTTTTAAAACAACTAAACTATTTTTTAAATATAAATTAATTTTTTTTTCTCTTTGTGGGAAAAATATTCTCAAGTAACTTTGAAATAAAGCAAGGTTTTTGCAAACATTTGCGTTGCAATGACTTTTTATATATTTGCTCTAATAATGATTTTGCTCATTCAAATGAAAGTTTAAGTTTCGTAATTTTCGTAATGCAAAGACATCATCCGATATTTTACATAATGTGTAAGTCAGAAGTTGTCAGTAAAAATGTCATTATTAATTGTTATTTATTGTAAGTTAGTGCTAACGAAGAAAGCGCGGAAAGCTTTATCAACTCCCCATCAAAGCAATTATTTCCTCAAGGTTCACTTGTTTCTAAAAAAAGAAACTGAAGAATGACGCAATAAAGAAAATTTTCAATTGAAATTAACATTGATCGGATTAAAAAAAGTCTTATTAAATAATATTGCCTTCTTCCATTTTTTTTCGTTTTACATCCATTCGAGGAAATATTAGAAATGTAAATCAATTTAATTCCGCAGAATTCAATTAAATTAAAAGAAATAAAGAGCTAATTTTCAAAACGTTTTTATTAAAAGCATGTTTTTTTTTCTTGAAAGAAAAGTTTCGATGAGTGTATCATACGAAGCAGAATTGATTTCAATTAAAATAAATTTAATTTTTAAAAACCATTTTGTTAAAAGCATGTCCTCCCTTTTTTAGGAAAAATGTCGACGAGTGTATCTGACGACGCAAAATTCAATCAAATAAATAAAGAATTAATTGACGACGAAGAATTCAATCAAAGAAATAAAGAACTAATTTATGAAAATAGTTTTGTTAAAAACATGTCCTCCTTTATTTAGGCAAAATGTCGACGACGCAAAATTCATTCAAAGAAATAAAGAATTAATTTTTAAAAGTATTTTTGTTTAAAGCATTTTTGTTTAAAGCATGTCCGTTTTATTTTAGGAAAAAATTTCGACAAGTTCATCCCTTTTTAAGGAATTCTAAACCCATCATGTGAATTATTTTTCTCTAATTTAGAAAATAAAAGGTATTATTTTGTAAAAGTTATTCCAAAAAAATGTGTTTATAGTTTTAAAGGATTTAGTGATTGTGTAAACATAAACATATATTCGATTATGTTATTTCATGAGAATCCCCTTTATATGGAGTTCACAGTGAAACTACCACTTAAGATATAAAAACCAATCATATAATAAAATATACAGATCTTTTATTTATTGTTTTAAAAGACCATATACCTGAACAAAATATATCTTTATGATTTGAGAAATATGTATTAAAAACTCTAAACGCAATACAAAAAATTCTATATTACATAAAAACTACTTCAGTTATATACTGCAGCTTCTTTGTCATTAATTGTATGAAGATATTATAACAATTTGAAAAGTTCCATGAAAAAAAATATTAATTTTCTTCAGGGGATACTTTATATTTCTCAAAGATTTAAATATCTGCAATTTTTTAAAGACTGTATAAAAAAGTAATGTAAAAGTCAGGGTATAGTTAAAAAAAAAAATACTATAAACGCTAAGGCAAAATCCTTCAAACTACGAAAACTGCATTAATAATATAAATTAACCTGTGTATTACTTAAGCAATTTAAGTAATATTGTTCAGTAAGCAAAAAAACGAACCACCCTGAATAACTTTTGACGTACTGATCGGACTCTTACGTACTAGAAAAAAGTCAGGTATTTAAAATTCGATATCTTAGAAACTATTTTAAATATGTGATTTGCTGTACAAAATTACATTCTTTAAAATGATGTAAAAATTTGTATACCTTACAAATTAGAATTTCACAAATATCATTAAATTAAATAATAAATAGTTATTACAAATTATTTTTTGCATAGAATTTTTTTTTTTCGATAAAAGATTGTCTACAAAAAAAAATTCTCAATTTGCCTGAAAAGTTATCGAGATATGGTGAAATACCATAAAAGTATTGTATGTAATTTACTTTATAAAATTACATTCTTTAAAATGATGTAAAAACTTGTATACCTTACAAATTAGAATTTCACAAATATCATTAAATTAAATAATAAATAGTTATTACAAATTATTTTTTGCATAAAATTTTTTTTTTTCGATAAACGATTGTCTACAAAAAAAAATTCTCAATTTGCCTGAAAAGTTATCGAGATATGGTGAAATACCATAAAAGTATTGTATGTAATTTACTTTATAAAATTACATTCTTTAAAATGATGTAAAAATTTGTATACCTTACAAATTAGAATTTCACAAATATCATTAAATTAAATAATAAATAGTTATTACAAATTATTTTTTGCATAGAATTTTTTTTTTCGATAAACGATTGTCTACAAAAAAATCTCAATTTACCTGAAAAGTTATCGAGATATGGTGAAATACCAAAAAGTAAAATTGACATTAAAGAGTCCAACCTTTGAACCCCTCTCCTGACCAAACTATTGGTTCAATATTTCTCAGATTGTAGCTACCCCTTACATTCTTAGAATCATGAATCCAAATCCTTGAGGATAAAAAGGTATGTTTTTTTCAGAGAAAGTACATTTTTGTGTCTTATTTCGCAACTTAAAGTGTCGTCTTCACTAATTAATTAGTATATTTGTAGTCGTCCCCTCAAGCCATTAAGATTGAGTCCTGAAATGTGAAGGTACGATCATTAGATCAAAAGTTATTCAGGATGATATGTTTCTTCTGCTTATTGTACAATGCACTCTGCACAGTATCTAATTCTGCACACTGCACAATGCACCTATAGTGAACGGATTAATAAAATACGAAAAATTATACATTACAATAAAAATGCATTAAAAGATTAAATAGTAGATTTCATCTTTGGTTGGTTGGTGTCGTATCCTCTATTGAATAATATTTCATGGTGTGCTTGAATAGTTTTTGTTATTTCTATGGCATTAAAAGAATACAAATCCTCTTCTGTGGGGTAGTTTAAGAGGTGAAGGCCTGCAGCGACTGCAGGGCAGTTAAAAACATGATATGGTGTCAGTTCCACATTAAGACAGTTGCCACAGTTTTGATATTTTCTAGTCTTATCTGTAGAAATTTTCCTGTTTTTATGTTTTGTTCTTAGTCTGATGAGAGTAGTGGTAAACAAAAAGAATTCAAACAGTGATATTCATAATGAGTTATTCTCTAATTAGTTTGCGTAGAAAGCATTTATTTAAATTTCTACTTGAACCTTCCCAAGAAACTCAGTTTTGCATTCAGTTAGTAAAGAAACTGTAGAAAGCTTAGAGAGATTGGCATTGGTGAACTTCTCAACTGCTGCTGGCATTCAGAGGCTTGAAAAATCAATACAGTTTGCTGATAATTTAATGGAAGTCAACACAGATTCTGTTGAACCACTGATTAACACAGTATATGACAGAAACGAAAATCTTCGAAGATTCCATCTTTGATTGAATTGTTATAATTTTAAAAATTTATAGCACACCCGTGGTATAAATGTTTAAAAATATATATTTTCAAGAACTTTATATTTAATACTAATGTTTCGGGGTTTTTTTCTCTGATGTGTTAAGATCTGATCGTTATCGAAAATATCACAAGACAAATTTTGGGTGAACTGAAAAAAATTTTAAGAAATCTTTGTTCAAACTTAATTCACCTTAAAGATATTTAAAGTGTCTTCAAAAATTCTTAAGATATTCTAAAAAGTCTTAAGATGTTTTGAGGTAACATTAACTCAGGAAACTTTTCTAAAGATTTTCTTAAAGCAAACTTAATTCACCCTAAAGATATTCAAAATGTCTATAAAATGTCTGAAAAAATTCTTGAGATATTTTAAAGAATCTTAATATGCTTTAAGGTAATTCTAACTCAGGAATCTGTCTTAAGATTTTCTTAAGAATTTTTGAAGACAAACTTAATTCACCTTAACGATATTCAAAATGTCTGTAAAATATCTGCAAAAATTCTTAAGATATTTTGGAGATAGAATTAAATCTTAAAAAATTCTTAAGATTTCTGTAGAATATCTTAAGAAAATGACATTTTCTTAAGAAAATCTTAAGATTATTTTTAGTGGGGGTATCAACATTCTTAACTATTAAACTCACTAATACATTGCAAAAAGTAATATTTTACTTAAATTACCATATGATTTTCAATATTTAATCTGCCGTGTTAATTATTTTATTTTTTCATAAATAACAATTATAATTATAGATTTAATAAATAATTAATAAGATATAAGTAAAAGAATCTGATATATGCCGGCTGTGTTATGTAACACAACATATTTCTACTCGAAGAGCCGAAATAAGATTATAAAAACAAACCTTGTATAAATATTTGCTTGTTTCTCACGTGTGACACCTGTTATATTGCTATTAAATATAATATTTATCTTTCAGTCGGTATTGGAAATAACTGCTCATGAAAAAGCTCAGGGAAATAACATATCTAACTCAGCTCCAAAACAGGATAACCTGGAAATTAGTCCCTTACCGGTCACTGGTGGACCCTCTGGTAAAAAGCAGGGAGTGTCGGGAGAAAGTGCTGTGACTCTTTCGTCGAAAGGGGCTGCTGACTATCAAATACAGAAACATGAAAAAGATTTTAAGTAAGCCTCTATATTTTATTATTTACTTCTTTTTTCGCCACTCAAGTTTTTTTTCCTTCTTTTTCGAGAAAACTGTTTTTTTTTTTTTTTTTTTTTTTTTTTTTTTTTTTTTTTTTTTTTTGTATTTCAGAAATAGTTTTATGCCTATATACTATAAATCAGGGGTTCCCAAATCATAATCCGCGGAACCCTTGGGTGCCATGGAAAGGTCACAGGGGTTCCGAAAAATTAGAACAATATTATCAGTTACCGAATTCTGTAATAGCTATTTAATATTCATCTGTAAAACAATTCTCAGCGTTTATTTTTGTCCTTTTTTATTTTTATTTAAACGAGAACAGTATTTTAGCTCGTTCATTTTCAATTTTTGCATGTAATAAAATAAAATAATGAACTATACTATATGCCACTTTAGGGCCTGTAAATTCAACTGACTGATATGATATCCAATATTAAGACTAGTATTGTTTAAATTTCACGGTGAAAAAATTCTTTCTTCATTCATTCATAGAATATTTCAAAATAATTAATCAATTTTGATTAATTAATCAACTAAAAACCATTATGTTATTAAACATGTTTAAATAAATAATGGTTTTTGGTTGATTGATTTAATGGTTTTTAGTTCTCGAGATTCTTCTAAAAGAAGGTCAATCATTTAGGGTTATGTAACCGAAAAAAATTGGGAACCCCGGGAAGAGAAAAAATTTCTGGAAAATTGTGACAGTAATAAATATACTTCTTCTTCTTCTCATTGGCATGACAGTCCAGGATGGGCCTTGGCCTTCTCAACAAGCCTATGCCAAGACATTCGTCCCTTGCCTAAGGTTCTCCAGTTATACTAGTGGTTTTAAAAATCAAATTTGAAGCTTAGTAGGCTTCATATTTGATATATTTAATATAAATTCATTAATAAATAGTACTTTTAAGGAAAATTTTTCATTGCATTGATAGAAGCAATTCCCAATTTATTTATTTTTTTCTTTTTGCTACAGAACTTTAAATTGTCGGCCGTCTTTTAGTGAAACCCCGAGATATAGAAGAGCAATATTAAAAACCTTAAGACCATTATTTATTTTAAAAATATTTAATAAATTAAAATTTCATTAATTTGAGCAAAACGGTAAAATAATTTCTGAAAAGTGCAAGTATTGAAAACAATCGTAGAATGACTAGAAAAATCGATAAAAGTTATCTTACCTTAAGCAACACTAGAATTTGAATTAGCAGTTTTAGCAGTAAAACAAAACAAAGTTGCTCTGTGAAAAAAACAGCTTTAAACCATGAAATATACGGTGAAAGTCTCCAAAAAAACGGAAATTTTTTGTAATGCGCGGTAACGTTTTAAAACAGAAAAAAATCTGTTGTTATCGTTAGACAGTCTTTTTCTGTAAAAAAAAATACGCTTTTTCTGTAGCATTTACAATTATATTTTGCAGTTTATAACATGCTAAAAAGGTAAATAGGAAGTTCATATTGCGTCTTGTATTCTAAAAATGAGGCATGTATCGTCAAACTCTAAAAACTACTAAATCAATTATTGCTACTATTTTTGTTTTATGCCTTCAGAGCAATACCTTTCATATAGTGTGTTCTTAAAATAAAATGTGAATAATCCTCACTCAAAAATAAGTTCGTGAGTTTTAGTTCGGCAATACACAATAAACTGATATTATATTACAGATCGAAGCAGTTGATTAAGGATGCTATTTTGGGCAACGATTTCCTCCAGCATATGGTATCTTCATCACAGGTGAAAGAAATTGTTGACTGCATGTATCCAATAGAAGTATCGGCCAATTCCATGGTTATACAAGAAGGGGAACCCGGGAGACACCTGTATGTCTCAGCAGGTAATTAAATCGGTAATTTTTGTTTGATTCGAACGAAAATAAACTGAAAGGATTGTATGAGAGACCCTATACCTCTCTTACGTTTGAGAGTTACGACAGCAGCTCCTAAATTGACGAATAAAGTTTACGAAAGAGCAAAATAGCTGAAAGTGTTGCAACACTTGGCGAAATTTCGAGCTCCGCTTTCTTAATCAGAGTTGTGAGCTTTTCGTTAGCAGTTTGTTTTATCGTTATTGAAATTCTGTTTTATGTTTAATTTTATTATTGTTTAAAGGATGACAAATTTGTACAATTAATTAAAATTAGAAAGTTAATAAATAGTATCCATGAGTTTCTTTGCAGCTGTGTTGACTTCTTTGCTATCTAACTACATTTGAGCGTTTAATAGATACTTTGAATAATTAAGATTAATTTTAAAAGAAATAAAAATGAATACATACCTTTAATTGAAATTCAATTGAATAATATCTTGTAGGAGACTCCAGATTAAGTTAACGAGAAAATGGAATGTTTGTTTTGTTTCTCTTTGGTAATGTTTGTTTCTCAAAAATTCAGAGAATGTTACCCGTATGTCGCAACTTTCTAACTTCATTAGATATCGGAACTCTAGATAGCATGAAGTGTTTGATTTCACAAATATTTCGATAACTTTTCTTTTGCAATTAACTTTTTTAATGTTCTAAATCTCAATTTCGATTGATTAATCTTCTTAAAGAGTTTTGATGAATAAAACTTATTCCTATTTTTTTGTCAAAACTGTTTTTTTAAAGTTAAAATTATTCAAAAAAAGAATTGGGAGTATTAAATAAAAGTTTAAAATTATTATTATTTTTTGTTCAACAAAATAATACCGGAATGGAAGCCATAATTTTTTTTAATACCGAACTTAGTGAGAATTAAATTAAATATATAAAATATCAACTCCTGTTTCACATTGATCCAAAATATAATTTAATTAACTTGCGTAAGAACTAAAATATTTTTTACAAGAAAACACCTAAAATAATCGTGGATTTTTCCAATGGCATCATGAAAAGTTAAAAATTTAAAAGGGCAGTTCTTTTTTTTTTCTTTTTTTTTTTTGCAATATTTCTGAAATTAGATCAACTTAATTTCAAAAAAAAAATTTTTCAATCTATAAATGAGTGCAATAAATGATACTATTTCTTTTAAAATATATCACTAAAAAGGTATTCATTTTAAAAATTTTACGTCACTTACATTAAGGCATGTAATGTGCGTGTATCTGGCATTACATGCATTTCGCTCAGTCAAAGTGATTTCGCAACTAAATCGCTTACTTTTGGATTTGGACAAAATCCAAAAGTTCTCTTTCTTTTGCATTTTGGTTTTCCCCTTTATGTTTTTGACAGTTAAATATACGGAGGAATTATAACTAATTTAAGTAACACGTTTTGTCTGATACTATTAAAAAATGCATACGCTATAAAGTGACTTATTAGTACTGATTATCTCTCTTGCTGCAGTATCTATACCTGTAAAAAAGGAGACCGTACTTCAATGTCTTTTATTTTATATTTTTTACCGTAGTTGAAAGACGACCCAATTTTGGGTTTAGGACTACAAATGTTCAACTCCTTAGCCTTGTAATTTTGAACCCAATCCAGAAGACAAGGGAACTCCTGGATCATGTATTGGGAGAAATTTTGCCTTTCTAACCAGCATTTAAGTTAAATGGTTTGCCTTCCACGGTTTGCCCCATGGCAAGGGGACTTTAACCCATGATCCGTCTACCACTGAGGATATTTTACGTCAAAACTGTGATCAGTGTGAGCCGGGTGTATAATTCGCATCGATGAGAAAACATTGAGATTTGAACCCGGTTCACCTCATTGGAAGGCGAACACTCTATCCCTGAGCCACCACGGTTCAATATTTTTCATTGACTAAAATGAAAAAGGGTTATCGAATGTCTGTTATTAGCAAACATACTAACATATATCAGCTGTATTTTTAAATGTTGTGTTCGCGAGTTGTCAATTTGCAATAGCATCAATATTTAAGAAGTAGGATATTAGGAACAAAAACAATTAAGGTTTGTGTTGTTGTTCAAATTTATAACTCTTCTAACGTTGATGAAATATCTTTTGATTGAAAAAAAAATGAATATAAAAAATAATCAAATCTCAAATCTTGGACATTAATTCACATAAGGAAAATATTCTCTATTGTAAATCGTTTCATGAAACATTAACCATCTAATTTTTTTTTTAAAGTGAAGATTGCTTTTTTAAATAAACATTTTTCTAATAAAGACAATGAAATGAATCATTCTTGAAAGCATAGTAAAATTATTTTGATACATATTTATAGATTAATAAAGGGAATAATTTGGGATAATATTATTTTAGTTATTATTATTGCCATTTATGATTCGATTGAATAAATAAACATTGTTCGTCGATTTAAAATTTTAAAGATTGTCAATACAGTTGTATTAAAATATAAACGAACAAAAAATAGGTCCAAAAGTTATTACTTTGTCTATGCACGCGCGAATATCAACTGAGTCAAAGACATAAATACTAATAGATTTTAGAAATTCAGTTTATTCAAATCTTAAAAAAGCATTCGTGAAAAAATAAATAAAAAGATTCACTATTAACGCTTTAGATGTTTGTTTGGGGTTGTAACATTCAGATACATGAAAGAGTAGATATTAATCAAAAACCGTGAAGGTTACAAAAAGTGCTGTTAAATAATTGATACAACTCAGCAAATAATGAAACTTGAAGTCAGAGAGGAAGTAATATACATAGAAACATCAACTCTAAAAAGAAGGCACGCAAAACTTTCTACGCACACGCATATAAAAATTTTACTTCGTACATGCCAGAATTTATTTGAACGTTATTTTATTTCAGAATCCGTAATCAAAACGGCTGTTTATATTTTCAAGCGTTTTTGGCTCCATGATAAAAAATAATTATAAAAATCAGGCTATATTTTAAAAAAATTTGATATATGTCGCACCAAGACAATATAGCAATTTCTTGATGTGTTTTCTTATTAATATCAAAAAGTGATGTTACCGAAAGCTCATCGAATATGGGTAAATTTTTTATATAATATCTTACTATTATTTTTCTCTGTTTATCAAGTATTCTTGATTATTTCTATTTAATAATCAAATGTGTTAGTCTGTGTCTTTATAAAAGGCTTTCTACATAATTTAAAATTCCTTAAAAAAGCAAAATGGCTTTAATAGCAACTAATGTAGTTGAATGAATGATTAGAAAATGATAATATTTGCTAAAGAATATATTTTCACTCATTCATATATACATTCAATAGAAATAATCATAAATACATTCTTGATTATTTCTTATTAATAATCAAATGTGTTAGTCTGTGTCTTTATAAAGGGCTTTCTACATAATTTAAGATTCCTTAGAAAAGCAAAATCTTATAAAAAGATTTTAAATTCTTCTACAAGTCTTAGAATTCATATTTTTTTAATAGCATCTAATGTATTTGAATGAATGATTAGAAAATAATGATATTTACTAAAGAATATATTTTCATTTATTCATATATACATTCAATAGAAATAATCATAAATACATTCTTGATTATTTCTTATTAATAATCAAATGTATTAGTCTGTGTCTTTATAAAAGACTTTCTACATAATTTTAAGATTCCTTAAAAAAGCAAAATGTTATAGAAAGATTTTAAATTCTTCTACAAGTCTTAGAATTCATATTTTTTTTTAATAGCAACTAATGTAGTTGAATGAAGGATTAGAAAATGATAATATTTGCTAAAGAATATAATTTTTCCATGACAAATCAGTTTAACAAGTTAAAAAGTTTAAGTTTAAGAGTTATAAGTTAAATAAGTTAACAAGAAGTTTAACTTTTCGTGTACTTTAGAAGGAGAATTGGAGGTTAAGAAGAGTGATTCGGTACTAGGCAAGATGGGACCAGGAAAGGCTTTTGGAGAACTAGCTATACTCTACAACTGCACTCGTACAGCAACTGTGAGAGGTACGTCAAATTATCGAATTATTTGTGCTTTTTTAATTATAGTAAGTAATGTTTTCTTTTAATATCTTCTAATGAAAATTGTGTCAAAAAATGTGAAAATTCGGAACAATTAATTAGAAATTAGTGAAAATTTAAGTAAAAAAAGGTTGTAATGAAAGTTAAGAAAAATAAGTAGTTTTCTAGTGGCCGTAGTTTTTAAATAAATAATTTAAAAAGAAGATTAAAAATAAAGAAATTAAGTTAATTAATCGAATTACACTAATTAATTAAAAGAAAACAGATTAATTATTAATTTAATCAATTAATTAATTAATTAACAATAGATTTATCAATTAATTACTTAAAAATATTAATTAAAAATAGATTAAAAGATTAAAAATAGATTAATTAATTAATTAATTAAAAATAACTTTTTTGGTGGCTTTGATGCAAAATTTTAACTCAATATATATATAGGATTTTACATATAGCTTTAAATGCAAAATCCTTTCAAAAAAATACTTATTCACTATTACTTCTTATGTAATCTAAAATTGAGATTGTAGTTTAAAATTTGAAATAGTCCTTAAATAAAACTATCATAATAATTTATTATTAATGAATTTTTTGAATCCCAATCATTGCGTTTTCAACACATATTTTACCACGATGATGGTAAATTATTATCACATCTTATGAATATTATTCAAATATATGCTATATAATACTTTACAGAATATTTAAAATTTTGTTCTTAAAACTAACCCACATTAGGAAATGTATCATATTACAATGATAAATTTTTAAAAAAATATATCATGCATCATTCACCATAGTATTTTTACTAATAAAAATACAAACTAACAAATCTCTTAACGATCTAAAAAAATGGACGATATCGAAGCATTGAACAGCATTTTTAATCAGTCTAAAAATATTTTCTGAGTTAAAAATAAAAGGGTGATTCATAAAGAAAAAGTTGAAGATCTTCTAATGGCGACAATGTTTGATTCCTAGCTGTAACTGATGCCTTATTATGGGTTTTGGATCGTCGAGCTTTTCAGACTATAATGATGGTTACTGGATTGCAAAGGCAAGAAGAGAATATCAACTTCCTGAAAAGGTAATTTTATATCATACTAACAATTAATAACTTAGTATTATTTCATTTCACTTCACTATATTTTCTTTAAAAAAAAAACTTGCTTAACCTATTACTGTCCAAACCGAAATTTGTCCTTAATATTTAGTCGGTGACAGAAAATTTTACTAAATTGCTGGATTAGTCTTAAAAACCCTGCATAAAATCTTGTAGTTACGAATTTCTCAAAAACTTCTTGGAAATTGAATTAATTTATTAAAGTTGTCTGAAAAATAATAATCCGCTGTTCGTGAAAATTTCATTCCTTTGTTTAAGGAATAACTAACAGATGTTGTTTCAATAAAATCATTTAATAATTTGTATACTTATGGCTGCTCATATATCTGCTGAAATGTTTCGATTCAAATGTTTGCAGAACGCCAAATTAAACCACCGCTATTCATATCCGAAAACATGGAGATCCAATAATTTGCATGCCATATGTGCTGAGCGTCGAACAATAGCAAAGTTAAATCACAAAAAAAATCAAACATTTTAATAATTTCCCCTAATTAGAAATGAAGAAGCGAATTGTTATGATCCTTACGCTCTAAGCTGTAAAAAATACACTGTAATTTGTGCAAACCAACACGGTAAATGCCTACATTGTAAATTGTACAGATCCGATAAATAAAAACTAAAAAAAATTAATACACTGTTTTGAACTTCGTAAAGAAGACAATCATTTTTAGTCGTTATTTCTCTTCAAGCAACAATTCGATTTCTTCTCTCTTTTCTTGTAAAAATAGTTTAAAACAGAATTATATGACAAGCATTAAATACGTAATGATACCACAAAGAACTCAATAAAAGATTTAGATAACTAGAATACTTAACGTACTTAAATAATCCTAACTTTTAAATTTATTTCAATGTAGGGTTTTATTTATACACAATGAAAACTTCCTGTTCAAATTATAGTAAAAAATGCAGGCACTTAAACTACTGGTACTTTTTACCGTAAAACCTATTTTTTACCGGAATATGTTACGGAACAAAAAATCTAACATTCTGTAATTTTTACAGTAATAATTACTGTAAAATCACTGAATCACTCCAATTAAATAAATTTTGCTGTAAAAATTACGGTATAATATTTTACGGTTATTATGTTCAAATATAACGGAATTTGATCATGAATTTTTCACAGTGTAGTAACAGACGAGTTTGAGAGTGTGTAATAAATGTCGTTAAAGATGGAAAATTACTAAAACAAACCTCACATAAAAGCTATAATAGTTAAAGAAAATCCATAAATTTTAAAGACACAATTTTGAAGGAAAAAATTGTTTTAAAATATAACATAATTTGTAATTTTAATTTTAAAAAAAAGTTCTTGCAATTTTATTTATTAAAATATTTGCTAGTTACAAATATTCAACGTAATGAATAATTAAAATAATTAAATCTTTTATGCTTTATATTAAAAAACTAGACTGAAAAAATTAAAAGAAGTGAACCTGGGGCATGCCTCCATTGATAACAGTTTAAAGATGTAAACCTGATTAGTGTTTTCATTATTAAACTATAAAAGAAATGAACCTGAGACATGCCTCCATTGATAACATTTTAAAGATGTAAACCTGATTCGTGTTTTCATTATTAAACTTTAAAAGAAATGAATCTGATACATGCCTTCATTTATGCCAAATTTAATGTAAATGAACACTTAAAAATGCGCGGTTGGAACTTTTAGAGCGTTTTGAATCATAGCATCGTTCACATTTGTTGTAGCCCTAATAAAGGCACTAAGTTGACCCATATTATCGCACTTCATCCTAGCTTACACGAAGCTACGGTTCAACTTGAGCAAGAACGTAGTTCAATTTAACTCCCGATTACAGTTAGAGATGATTTGCTAGGTATTATGGTTCATTATACTGATATTGCAGTTCAACGTTAAGATTAATCTTTAAAGAATATGAGTTGATGTGAAAAAAATCATTGCAAATCTTTTTTAGCTATAATTGCTTGGAATGTCAAAATAAAACAATGTAAACATTTTGAGCTTATATGAAATTAGAAAGATATTAATTTTATCTAGATATCGTTACCTTAAAACTTATTACCATATTATTCTTTAATTCACAACGAATTTTTCAAATTTATTGAGTTGTCTGTAAAGTAATGTCTATTTTTAATGAAAATAAAAGGCGATTTTCGTATAGTAAAAACATATTTTATTAAATAATATATTGTCCATTCTGTACCAATACCTTTTGCCCTTTTTCTGGAATTCTCTTATCTTCATTAAATTTTTGTTCTTTCCTAGAAAAAAACTGATCCAGTTGTTTTTTCCCTCTTCATTTAAAGCAAAGGTTTTAATATCTAAATCATCTTGGAAAATTTGACGAAATAAGATGACTATATCCTAAGAAAGACAAGTTTGAAAAAAGTCGTATTTTTTTAAATTTTATTTCTCAGGAACTATTCGACCGATTTTGCTCAAACTTTGTACTTTACCATGTTTTACCAAGTGGTTTGATTTTGGTTTGCGAGTTATCGGTATTAAAATTCAAACAGTTTTGGTGTTTCCCTCTGTGATAAGCGGTGCAGTGGTTTAAAAGGGTTACAAGTTACATAATTAACAGAATACTTAATGCCAGTGATGAAATTCAAAAGAAACAAACTCAAAAAAATAATTTTAATCATTCATTAGTACTATTTGAAAATTAAACTTTTCCGATGAATTAGGCAAGAATATTGATTAGAATTTTTTATTTGATAATTTATTTTACTAGAACTGAAATTAATTTAAAATGTTTAAAGAGACAGGTTCGAAAATCTATTATTTGAGATCTGAAGAGGTAAAATAACACAAATTACTTTCTATTCTTATATTGCATTATTATATTTATTTTTCCTGTAAACTTGCATTAAGTTTTGAAAGCGCCGATTCTTTCTTATAAACGCAATGTTTTTATTTACTTTTTGGTTATGAAATGGAATAATCTGTTACTTTTTTTATTATGATAAGGTCTTACGGCACAGGTGGTTATACGAACTACGTTAGCATTCCGTGCTTGATCTTTTATTCGAAATGCATTTCGTCCTTCTTTATATTGTTGCGTTCCTAGTTAAAATTTATTCAGGGAAATTACATTTAGCAAAAATTTTAGAACAAAACATTATATACATGACATAAAAATGCTTTGGAGAACATTTTTAAACTAAATAAACTCACATATATAAATAAAAATTACATGCACTTGAATACGTTAAAAAAGTTGAAATATTGTTTTACGCGATTTTTTGGAAGTAAAAATTGATGATTAATTTTCAATTAAATGTGTTGTTTTCAGAAATTCTACTTTAAACTTCTGAATACGATTTCCTAAAAACTATTTTTTTGAAAAAAATATCGGTGATCACTTAAACATAAGCAGTTCTCAATCAATCCTTTTGATCCTGAAATCTAAAATTTTTAGAAAATAATCTTTCGGTTTTTCTATACTTAAAGCATAATTTTTAAGTAAATTTTAAAATTTTGAAATTTCGTGTGAAAGTTGATGTTTTTACTTTGAACAGTAACCTTTTGGGCATAAATTGATTGCCAGCCTAACCAAACAACGCATCGTAAAATTTTGAGATATATTTCAGGGGAAAAAATTACAAAAAATTCTTATCGTATACGACTTCAGAAACGTCACGATCATACTTTATCGTAAAATTTTGAGTTATATTTCAGGGGGGGAAATGACAAAAAATGCTTATCGTATGCGACTTCAGAAACGTCGCAATTATACTTTATCATATTACATCATACTTTTTTTTTCTTTTTTTTCCTATGAATTCACTGAACTGAAAATTTTTAAACAGAAGTCATTATTACAACAGATTTTCTAAACATTTTTACCTTCTTTTTCAAAAAAAAAATAAAACATTTTTATTATTAGCAAAACTTTTTGAATACGATCTCAGTAGGATTTTTCATTTTATGCTATAAAAACTTAGAGCGTTTGTCGCAAAATGAAAGCAAATGTCTTATTTTTACCTAAAAATAACCATTTAATTTTTCGTTTAATTTCTTAAAAGTTCATTCTCGCATAAAAATAAATGTAAACAAATAAACAAATGAGATTTGAAACATTTCTAGATACATTTAATAAACAATAAAAAACAGCATCACTATTAGCTCCAATACCTTAAGCCAGATACTGTAACTCTTCTTAAACTTGATTACACAATAATCTGAGAAAAAAAAAGTATGGTCAAATTTTCAAGAATATGGTAAAATTTACCGTGTTTCTAGCTCTATGGGAACATTGAAAAGCACGGTAATTTTTACCGAAAGGTCTTGGTAATGATTTTGGTAAAATTTACAATAAAATATTGTTTTGTAATAAGTATTAAAGCTTGGTAAATGTGATAAAATTTGGTAATTTTATCATGATTTTTTAAGGCATGGTAAAAAAGCAATTTATTCGGTAAAATTTACTTTTCAGTTTTGTATTTGATACTAAAAACGAGTGGTAACACGAACTGTAATTTTGAAAATCTGAATTTTCCGATATACCATTACTATATGAACGGAAAAAATAGTCTATGAATGATTTAAATAGCGTGCATTTTGCTTTGTTTTGTTTTATTAATCATAATTATATTATTTTTTAAACATAAATGTTATTACCCTACAATAGGGTAATTTTACCTGAATTTTCTCTCCGTGTATGATTCAACTTGAATGAAAAAATAATTTAATTTAACACCTTTTAGAGTTTGCAGCAGATTTGTTCTATATTATTATTATGTTATGATTCAATGTTGAACCGATTATCCTGAGAGTGCAGATTAATTTTGCATCGACATTTACAATTTAATGCCGCATTATTTACTCTAAAAAATCAATAATTAAATTTTTAAACTAATTTATATCGATTTAAGAGCAATAATAAATAAAAATTCCTCATAACTTGTGCAAGATAATCCACAAATCCAAAACAAAACAACCACATGTTAATATCAGTCATTCTAACTCTATCTTTAATTATTAGTTACATTCTTTAATTTTTTCCTTTAATTTATAGTATGAAAATGCAAACATTATTTCTGCAATGTAATCCTTTTTTTAATTTAAATAATTGAAGTTTATTCACTCGTATTTATCTTGGAGTAAGATATTAATATTCCAAGTAAAAGCTAAGCATTCATTGCAAATTAATTTTTAAATAAAATGTTGCTAGAGAAATTATTTTTGCAACTGTTGCGATTACTTATTATTATGCAACAAAATCCATATGTTTTTTTTATATGTATTTTAATGGAAAATAAAATGTAGAATTCTTGTTAAACAACTTTTAAAAATCAACTCCATCATTTCAAAAATGTTAAGACTAAGTAAAATATTTCATTTGTTACTGCAGAGAATTTAAGTTTTTAATTCAAAGTTTATACCAATAGTTTCTAATTAACAACATTGTTTAAAACTAATTTCACGGATGTTTCGTTTAAAAAGTTTAATTGGAATAAATCGATGCAGTTCAAGAATTTATTCATTAAATTTTGTTTTCTTAGCGTTCCATTGCTGCGGAATCTCAACAATGAAGTTCTTTCTAAAATGGCTGATGTACTGGAAGTGGTAATTATTATATATTTTAAATTTTTGAAGCTTTTATGACTTTAAGTCAAAAGATTAATTGCCATGGATATCACAATTGAATGTTTGAAAATTACTTTAAAAAAATTTTCAAATTTAATATTAAGGCTTGCAAATTTAATCGAATTTCATTTATCCTTTTTACTTGTTTTTAATATGTATAATTTTGCATGCGTTACCATCGTATATTAGACACAGTAAGTGGATTACTAATTTATGACAACGTTATTCAACGCAAAAATTATAGCTTTCAGGTGTTATTACTTTAAATGTTTGTATTCCACTGGAAGTCAATGATGTTGTTTCACTTCTTCCATTTATTTTTTTCAATTTAAATAAGCCTGTGCACACCAGAATTTCGCCTCAATAAAAATGAAAACAAAATTAATCATTGTAATAATTTACAAATTATAATTCATTTAATCGCTTTTCTTTAAAAAAAAAAAGAACAGCTATGGCAAGACATTTCATAATCACCATCCTCAATTTATTTTGCTAAAATTCTTGTCAAAGATGACAACAATACTGTTAGAATTTTCATTCTAAAACTACGATTAAAAAAATTCGGGAACTGCCTTTTCATCGAATTGATAATAAAGTTTACAACTAAAAAACATTTCTTTAACCTATAAGGTTTGAAACCATTTACGAATGGTAAGATTAAAAAACTGTGAATACAAAACTACATGATTTTGTGAATATTTGCGAAAAATAAAGCTTCAAACTGTAAAAATGAAATTTAACTTGACATCGGACTTAGGTATGTTAGGCTTTTTGTTAGGTAAGGAAATTAGGTTGGATTCTGGCTTAATTAGTTTGTCTCGTATTACAATTTGTAGTAAGAGATGGAAAATACTGAATTATTTCGTGTTAAGCATCTCTGCGTTGTTGCCATTTATACGTAAATGAAAGTTATACATTCCAATAGCCCAGCATCACCAATTGAAGAGTGCAAGGCACTGGAAACTCCTCATGTGTTGAAAAAATTGAGGAAATATTGTGGGGCCAAAGCCAGAATTTGAACCCTATTCAGCCGGTAATGAGATTGACAGATTTGCCGTTTAAGCTAAAATATGTACCCAACTGCAAAGAACTAAGTTACTTTATAAGATGTTCACTACATACTTATTACCACAAGATTACTAGGCATCCAATTTTGCCTATGAATCTTTTGGTAATAAGTGTGTGATGTAAATTCATATTTGCCATTTATTACTACAGTGGAGCATCGTTTATACGACGATCACTTATACGACGTTTACATTTATACGACGTTTTAGTGTGGTCCCAAATCATTCTTATTCATTTTAATGCAAAAATGTATCGTTTATACGACGCACAGAATCGGTTATACGTCGGTTTTTAGATTTTGTTCACGTTTATTTAATTTTTTATTTTTTCTTGTGTATTTTAAAAAAAGGCGGCATTTGCCAACATGAATGATACAGAAAAGGGTGCCATCAAGAATGCTTGGATGACGACCATAATTTTTACTAGATGACTGAAAAAACTAGACAATATTATGAAGAGGCAAAAACTAAAAACTTTGCTATTCATCGACCAATGTCCAGCGCACCCATCGATACTAATTATTTTGGAAAATGTAAAAGCTCTCTTTTTTCCTGCAAATTGCGCAAGTGCGCTTCAGCCATTAGATTTGGCCGTGATTAGAAATCTAAAATTGCATCATAGAAAGCAGTAAGTTCAACTCGCTATTCAAAGCATTGTAGAGACTAATAGCAAGAAAATATAATTAAAGGTAACATACATTCAAACTGCTCACTGCAATTTTTCTTCTTTGGTTATTTGTTTGTTTTGCTTTGTCTAATTTAGAAATTTATGTAAATCAACACGTTAAACATTAAAATTAACTGAAAACAGAGTTAGTTTCAGTTTTAGAAATAAAAATCGATTATACGACGTTATCGTTTATCGGTGGTCCCTTCACCGTCGTATAAACGATGCTCCACTGTATATGTAATATTAATTCATATTACGCGATGATTACTATGAGTGTGGTAAGTCATAGGGATTCATAATCCTTATCACATAGCTTAGCTTCCAGTTTTTGATGAACGTGAGCTCGATTTATTATGGTTGTGGGCTTATCTGGCACGGATGAAATTCTGGTTGTTTAACGATATTAGGCGAAACATTCAATAAACAATTTTTCACAGTTAACAGTTTGAAAATCATCCTTATTATGGTTATTTGTCTGTTTTGGTTGAATTCGGGAAAATAAAATTTAAAAAAAAATATATTATTTAACTATATTTTCCGAGAAATTTCAAGCAGTGAAGTGAGTAACAGAATAAAGATTGTAAATTAATAGTTAAGTGAGAAAAAAAACACGAAAAAGGTAATATTATAACATCAAACCCAGTTTAAATGCCAGAAAAACAGAGGAGATATGAAAAAGGTTTCATAAACACTTCCTAGTTTCACTTATCAACTAAACTGGTTTTGATGTTTTTAATACCGTATTCCTCTATAAAGATTAGGATGAATATTTCATTTTTTAATCTCGCCTTTGCACACTTGAAGAATAATAATGTATTTGTGTATCAATTTTGAAAAAGATTATAAAAATATTTTTAAAGATGGTATTTATATAATACCTGTATACTCAAAAATTAAAAATCTTTTTTCTTTTACATTGCTTAGAATTTTTCTAAAAATACAAATAACAACTAACAACATCTAAGTTTTAAATGTTCCTAAAACAAACTAATTTTTTTTTATTTTAAAAGTTTGCTCCTATTTTTCCAAATTCGTTTATTAGCTATTAAAATCCTGAAGTCAATAAATCGAGATTGCAAAAAGCATTCTAAAATAAGGTGTATTTATCTGCAAATTTTAAGAAAATTGTTTATAAAGGAATTAAAAATTTAAAACTACCTAATTGTCTTTACGTGTCTTTCATATTCTAAACTTCATTTTTACATAAATATATTCGCTTTTGTAGTTCAATCTAAGACACCTTTTTTGTGAAATCAATAATTTAAATATACCAAGTGATTTCAAAGAAGCAATTTAAAAAGTATTAGAAATGTTAAGCGAAGCGTAAATTGTTTCAAACAAAACAGTTTGCTTAACTTTACCTTTGATAAAATTAATCTTTATAATTTACTTTAGGACTTTTATCCTGATTCTGAGTACATAATTCGTCAAGGAGAAACAGGAGATACATTTTTCATCATCAGCCATGGAAAGGTATTATGGAAATAATTGAAATAAAAACAAATATTTTATTTTAAATTATTATGTTGTCTTAATTTTCATGGTCTATTTCAATTTATAACAAATTTAAATTACACCCCTAAAAACTTATTGAAAACTTTAAACTTTCCTAACGGTTTATTATATATTTATTTGATTAATATAAACATATTTACTTATCATTTTCTAATTTTATTAGTCATTTTCCTATGCACTAGTTTTTGATGTTTTGTTTACTTTGGTTCGTATAAATATAATCCACATGTTTATTTCGAATTAATATTTAAAACAAAAAAAAAATTATGGCTATTTATTTCAGTTCAGTTCACGTACTTGATGGAATGGGAAGAAACCTTTAATTCTGATTCATACTTTGAAAGGAATAGAAAACAATATTTAATTTTAAATTATCCTTTATATTCTTTTCCAAGTCATAAAAAGAATATTTTTCAGATAAGAGCTACCTCTCTTTAAAATATTTTCTAAATTCCGTACCTAAATGATGAATAATTACTTTATTTCGTGATTAAAAAGGCTTACTAGCCAGATAAATACACAAAGATTAGGAAATATTTTATGTAATAAAGTTATCAGACTTTACACTAAAAAGACCAATTTGGCCCCTTTCGTTTTTTGTAATTCTTAAAACAACTTACTGAAAGTGTACAGTACTTCTGATATATATATATATTTGACATCGGACTTAG
>NC_092213.1:66200250-66235919 GCF_043381705.1 Parasteatoda tepidariorum
ATATATATATATATATATATATATATATATATATATTAAACAGAAAACAGAATTAGTATTTTTATCTACTATATACCACAGCTACTTGTTGTAACAGATAGTTAAATGTATTTTAATCATGTTAGTGAATATTTTTTTTTCTTTCATATGGGTTAAGTATTTACATTAAAATTTAGTACAAAGAATATATATAATCCCTTTTTTATCTTGGACAAAAAATATAAAAATTTAATAACAGGTTTTTAATATAATATTTCTACAAAACTATTTAGTCATAGATATTTATTTAAATATGTGCTATGGAAATTTTTCATTATATAAAAGTGAGACTATTGATTACTTATACAGCACTACTGCCCGCTGCGAGCCTTTGATTTGCCGAACAACATCTTTCCTAATTTTGGTTTTTGAACTCCAGTTTTTCACTTGTAAGGTGGTTAGGTCTTTGGTGGTTTAGTCCAACCATATTTTCCTCTTGGTGTAGAGTTTAAAAGTTTCCTATTTATAGAAGATTATTATCATTTAAAAAAGTAACCCCAATCTTCCATTATCCTTTATTTTGAGTCATTTAAGTGTATTATTTATTATATTTATATTTTTCTTCGTGAAGGTACTTTTGTCTTAACAAATACTGTAATCAGTAGAAAAAAATAAATGCTTAGATAAAATAATAATTGGGGGTAATGAAACAAACTACGATCTAATAAATGATCCTCTAATTTTTTTTCACAGGTACGAGTTACTCAGAAAATGATCACAGATGATGGATTAGCTACTGAACAAGATATTCGATGCCTTGAAAGAGGGGATTACTTTGGAGAACAAGCTCTACTGAGGTATATAATAAAAATATATGGATATCAATTAAGCTCAAAGCTAAGCTAAAAAATTTATCATATAATAGAAACTAATAATTTATTCCAGATTTGTATAATAAAATAGGTATAAAATGTAGTACAACAGTTATTCTTTTTGCTTTAATTTTTTTATTATAACATTTACGCGAAAAATTAAATCGTAAAAATATTATAAGTGCAGGGCACAAAAAATAAACGAAACACCATCTGATGATCCAATTTTCATCTATTTTATTTTTATTTTATAACCGTCGTTGAACAGCAGACCCAATTTTTGGGTTTACGACTATCAATGTTCAACTCCGTAGCCTTGTAATTTTGAACCCAATCCAGAAGACAAGGGAACTCCTGGATCAAGTGTTGGGAGAAATTTGCCTTCGTGGAGGACTTTTTTATGGAACTAACCCGTATTTGCGTTACTTGGAAAGAAATACCACGAGAACCTCCCACGGTTAGCCTGAAGTCAAGGGGACTCTGACCCATGATCCGTCTACCACTGAGGATATTTCACGTCAGCACTGTGGTCGGTGCAATCCAGATTCGGAATTCGTATCGACCAGCCATCGCCGGGATCGAACCCCGGTTCACCTGATTGGAAACGAAAGCTCATGCCATCGCAAGAATTTACATCGCAGGAATACATTGATTTTCATCTATTATAGTACTCAATCTAAATAATTTGGAGAGGTGACCTCAGATATGCTAATTACAGCCGTGGTGGCCCAATAAGGCTAAGGCAAACGCCTTCCAATGAGGTAAGCCATGTTCTGATCCCAGCGGTGGCTGATCGATACATAACCAGCCCCCAGATCTCACTGACCACAGTGATGACTTAAAAATATCCTCATTGGTAGATGGATTGTAAGTTGCATTCCCCTTGCTGTCAGGCTAACCATGAGAGATTTCGAGGTTTTCCTCTCCTTAGTAACGCAAATGCGGGTTAACTCCATCAAAAAGTTCTCCACGAAGGCAAAATTTCTCCCACTACTTGATCCAGGAGTTCCCTTGTCTTCTGGATTGAGTTCAAAATTACATGTTTACGGAATTGAACATTGATAGTCATAAACTCAAAAATTGGGTCGGCTGTTCAACAACAGTTGTCCAGTTATTATAAAAATATGCTAATTAGTTAGTGCAGGTGATATTTTAAGTTACGCGAACTTATAACTATAATTAAGTAAAAGAAAAAAACGTACTTTCTCTAAATAAGCATATCTTTCTTTCAAGGAATTATAATTCCTGGGAAATATAACTCTAATAATTTGGTCAGACGAGGTTTTCAAAGTTTGGACCCCTTAATGCTAATTTTTTTTCTATATATTTCATCATTTCTCGAGATTTTTTTAAGCGAATTGCGAACTTTTAGTACAAACTTATAAGATCTATTTATCCAAACATTATTCCAGGCAAATAAATAATCTTTAAGAAGTATTTATTATCTTGTTATCAATGGTCAAAACAATTTTGATTTGTAATGTAGGCAAATTTTTACATCATTTTAAATAATGCAATTTATGTGGCAAAATACAAAATTTTTACGAAATCAGTCGAATAATTCTAGAATAATTCTCGAGAAATCAAATTTTTTTAAAAAGTTGGATATTTAAATTTCGATTTCTCGGGAGCTATTATACCAAAAAAAATAACTAATTCCAGAATTATGAAGAAAAAAAACAGTTTTAACATAATAATAATTGAAAACTGAATTATACTTCAGTAAGTTTATGTGAAATACCTCACAAATGTCAAATATATGTGAGTAATCTGGAAATATATATATTTAAATGCATGTTTATTATACTATTTCCCTAAATTTTAATTTTTTAGTAACTGTGCATAGTTTATTATAAAAACTCTTTTTTATTAAATAACTTCCTTGTTAGTTTTTATTTTATTTCCAATGAGCTGCATTATCGGTTTTGCCGATGAGCAGATCTAGTGCGTTCTCCAGAGGTGGTATCCACTCTTTCAGGACCACCACAATGGGTGAGATACCGTTGGTCATGTTAATTTGGACGTCTAGTTTCTGCCACACTAGATGGCAGCACCGAGACTCTATTTGGATGCTAAAGTGCACTAAGAATTTTAATTTTGCCGGAAATGCCAAGAGCCAATAAGGCACTCCAGGGATCTTCTACATGCCGCATAATCATACGACATGGCCGCTGAATAATCCTTGTGAAGTAAATCATAAGAAAAATTTTGATTTTAAAGGAAGCATTTTTTAGCATAATAAGCAAACAGTAAATTTTGCAATTGAAACATGTAGACACCTTGCATCAATAAAAAAACTCTTTTTCATCTGGATTTTTTTCTAACATTAATTTGATTATATAGCAGTGGCTGAATGATTTTGAGAAATATTGAATGGTATTTTGAGGCCTCGCGTAATTTTGAGGATCAAATATCCAAATTCGCCGGAAATGTACTATGTTTATTCGATTAAGTAAGATTTAGTTCCCTGTTTTGTTTCTTAAATCATTGAATGCTCTATAGCATGTGTGTTTCTACTCTTCAACCATTAAGATAGTGACTATTGAAACAAAAATTACTTTAGAAAGCATTTATTAGATCAAAGGTCATTACGCAGTTTGCAGATAATATTGCACTTCGACAATATAGTAAGAAAATATTTGCATTTAATAAAACTTTTTTTTAGTACGTGACTAAAAATTTGGGTGTTTTGAGATATATCAGCATCTTTCTGTGAGTGAGATATTTAAATCAATTTTTTACATCGATTTAATTTTTACGATTATTAAATCGATTTTTAATGTCCGGAAGTTACATTAATATGCTAATTGCTGAATCCAAATATCGTTTAAATTCAAATGTTTTTAACGAAACATTTAAAGGTACTGGTATGACCTCGTGAAAAATGTGACAGTCGAAGCTTTCAAGCTAGTAACAGTTCTATTTGTGAGAAAAATAAAATATTTGTTCTTCTTTTCTGCTTTTAGAGAAGATAGGAGAACAGCAAATGTAATTGCAATGGAACCTGGTGTGGAATGCTTAACCCTTAATCGAGAGTAAGTATAAAAAAAGATAATTTTTTAACTGCGATTTCAACTAATGTAATCACTGTAGCATCAAGGCTGAAGTCTGCTTACATAATTTTTTGAGCATAATTGAATTAATATATGAAAAATAAAGTCATCTTTTCAATAGCTGCTTGTGACAATTTTTTCTACAAAGTCTCAATCGGCATACAGTTTTAAAGATTTTAAAGTAGTAAACATTGACCAATTATCGGTATTTAATTGTTAGGACGTTTTCTCTGTATAAAATTATTTTTAACATTTCACGTGTTCCACAACATCCCCAACTATCAAAATTAATTTAAACAAAGCCAAAATGAAAAATAATTGATATTAATTATTTCATCAAAGAAAAAAACAAAGCATCTTTCGCGATAAGATTATAAAATTATAATTTTTTTAAAGAAAACAATCAAACACTGTTTATTTAAAAAAAAGTAATAATGCATGAGCTTTTGTTTCTCACTATCACTTTAATTATTTAACAATTTTCAGTTTTTTTCAATCTATAAAAAATTAGAAAGTAATGCATAAAAGCTTCTGTTGTGTATCAATCTGCATAAAATGAAGTCGAAAAAATTATAACAAGTGTCTAAGTCTAAATACAAGAAAATTATTTAAATTACAAAAGGCTTTTTCGTAGATTATTATTTCTTCAAAATTGTTTTAAAATATTTAGAAAGAATCTATTGGGAAGAAGAATATTTATGCAAATAAAAAAATAGAGTCGTATATTACAAATACAGTAACTCCAATAATAGTTAGCATTAATTACAATAGCTTGAATCATATATTTATAATTATTCTTGCATTAAAGATTACAGCTTAATTACAGGAAAAATAATTCATTAGATCGAAAGGTACTTTAGGTGATTCGTTTGTTTTTATTCTTCCAAATGTTTATAATAAAAGTTAATCTGGTTTTAATCAAGTACTTAAATTCAACTCTTTCATAACTTTTACAATGCCTTTGCTTTGCTATATTTTTGTTAAATTTTTTTTATTGGGAGCATTTCTTTATTTTATTCTTTTTTTTCTTTGGTTGACTACCTTTTTCATCTTGATTTTTATAGTTATCAGGTAAAGCAATTTTTTTTCTCCATGTCCAATTACCATACTCCATGGTAATAAACCAAAATATAAGGTATTTAAACTACTCATTTGGCAATTTTTTCGATCATTGGTAATTTTTTGCGGAAGCGATTTACGAGAAATTCTGGTTTTCAAAATTATAGTTCTTATTACCTCAAGTTTAGTAAGAAGTACAACCCCAAAAAGGTAAATTTAACTGAATAAATGGTTTTTATGCCTTGCTCTAAGGTATCATGATAAAATTACTAAATTTTACCACATTTACTAAATTTTATCACATTTTATAAAACTATATTTTATTATTAATTTCATAAAAATCATTCCCAAGGTGCTACTTTAACAATTGTCCAGCTCTTTATCATGCCATACATCCAAAAACACGGTAAATTTTACCATATTCTGGTACTATTGATCATACTTTTTTTCTCGGTGTATAAATAGAAGACTTATTTCAAGAAATAGAAATTTTTTTAGTTTACTTATTTTAAGTTATCTCAAATATTTTAAAAGGAATAAAATTCCATTTTAATGTTTATAATTTCGTTTATCATTTTCAACTCAAACTGTTACATTTTTAAATTTGGTAGCTTGAAATTGTTTTGCTGCAATACTTTCATTTGAAGAAATTATTTATTTTCAGATCTTTCATTCAACTTATTGGAGATCTGCAGGAATTACAAACAAAAGATTATGGAGATGAAGAAAGAATAAGGAGGTATTTATTTTTTATTAAGAAGATACAATTACATTAGAAACACTAAATCGAAACAGAAACAATTAATTCTTTCAAACGCATGATTTTCTCTTCAGTTTTTATCATCAGAAAATCAAATTTTTTTTTAGTTTGTAGTTAATAAATCATTTATAAAAATAATAAAGTAACAAAATAAAAGAAAATAAATTCAAACTCATTTTTGCACAAAAAATTCTCATACGAAACAATTTAAAATTTAATTATTTTTTTTTTAAATTATCATCTTCTTGTTAAGTTAGTTTATTTTTTTTTATTTGTTTGTTACTAAGACACGTTTCTTAATTTTTATTTGAACAGATATTTGTTCAAATTGATTTTAGTGCATTTTTATACGTAAATTATCAAATGTTCTACATTTTATTTATTTATGAGTTTAAATTTTGCTTTATCTAAAATTATATTTATTATATCTCAAATTTTATTACACAAATAACATTAGTGAGTTTCTCACTGAAGCTTTTTGTAACTACCTGAGATCATCATATCTTACTAGACTTATGATTTTAACCCTCAATTATTGCATGTGCGTTAACGCAGCTAATTGAATTGATCCTTAGTTAATTAAACGAAGTGATTATATCCATTAATGTTAAAATAGATGTACTAATATTTTAATTATTAAAACGAATAGAATGCCTTCTTCGCAAATTAAAAGTAAGTGAATTTCGGTCATACCTAACCCAAACAAGATGTAACTTAACCGAATAAAGATAATTAGAAAATACATAATAATCATTAGAACGATAAACAAATAAAATTTTATGCTAGTAATGATTAAAAAAATTTAATCATAAATAAAATAAATTTTTTTTAAAATTTAAATTTTGATGAACTGTTAGAATTATCATTCCAAAATTACGGTTAAATAGCCGGTAGCAGTCTGCCTGTCCAATTTACTTTAAAGTTTACGGTTAAGAACACTTTTTAACTATACGGTTTTGAAACGATTTACAACTAATATGGTTTAAAAACCATAATTACAAAACTATGCGATTTTTAAGCATCTACTCTGGAATGGTTTTAAAACCGTAAAAAAGAAATTTAACTGGGCATAGGAGGTAGGCTGTGTATTTTGAAATGGGCATTGGAGTTAAGTTGTGTTTTATCACATGAACCGTGGAATATGGTTTAGTTAATTTATCTAGTTGTTTCACCTATCGTAAGATATGGAAAGTGCTAGCCTTTTTTTTGTGTTAAGTAGCTTTATGGTGTTGCCATCCACGCGTGAATTAGAGTATCGTATTTTAATAGTCCAGGGTCACACATTGGGGAGCGCAAGACACTGGAAACTCTTCATGGGTATAGATGAAATATTGTGGTGTCAACGCTGGGACTCGAACCCCTGTTCTGTCGTTCATGAGATTGACAGATTAACCCTCTCGGCTAAGTATACCCAGCAGCAGGAAACTAAGGGGCTTCATTAGGTGGACCCAGTTGGTGCAATAAAATTCTGGTTATTTAACCGTATTAGGTGAAAGTAGTTAACGGTGAAGGTTTTTCTCTCAGTTAACAGTTTGAATATCATTTTATTTAGGGTTATTTGTTGGAATTTTGTGAAATAACAATTAAATAAATAACCATTTTTTTCAAAGAAATTTATAACAGTGTACAGCAATCTAACAAACATATTTTCTCTAATTTTTAAATGTTGTTTTCAATTAAATATAATGTTATTGATTCATCCATAGGATTTCTAATTTGTCATCAACTCCTATGAGTGTAGACGAAGAATACAAACATATACTGTTGGATGATCTTGATGTTTTAGCGACTCTCGGCGTTGGTGGTTTTGGTAGGGTTCAGCTAGTAAGTAGACATTTTTTATGATTTTAATGTAAATACTAAGTTATAGTTTTCATAGTTTCTAAAATTAGATTTTTCAATGCCAATGTGAAATCTGTCTTTCTCTGTGGATTGGAAACAAGACACTGCAATAAAAATAACGTAAAAAAATTCTTCAAATTGTTATTAACAACAGTTTAAGAGGAATCTCATGTTTAAGTAATTCGATAAAATTCGCGAAATAAATTCTTAGAACTACGAAGCCGAAACCAATCGAACTAAAAATTAAAAAACGTTAATCGAAATGGATTAGTCATGCTCTAAGTAAGTCTGGGAAGTTTAAAGTGAAATAAGTTTAGACTTGGAGAGAAAAGCCTAAAACAACTTGGAAAGGGCAATCTGCAAGACATGGAAACACTACATCTGGATACAGATAGAGTAAGATAGAGAGCATTGGATAGAGACCCTATAATCCAGTTCGGAGTGGAGATGAACCGATCATAAAATTGCAATCTACAATGGTTGCATCTGAAACAATTATTAGTCGTTTCAGGTGACTGAGCCATCTTTCAATGTATATAATAAATTTAAAACAAAAATAAACCCCTAGAATCCCGATAATCGTTATGCATTTAAAAAGCTTTAAAAATTTTAAAAAGAATTATCTTTGGCTAAAAGTTTTGTTTCTTTAATTTGTAAACTTTGCAGTTAGAAAAAACTTTATGCTTACGATAAAGGATTGAGCTTTAGATGCTTTAAATATATGTTTTATTTGCAATTGATTTACTTGTGATAGAAACATTTTCATTATTTTTATTTTATTTGTTATCCTTGATTAATTTTCATCTGCTGCGACCTGTTATGATTTTTTATCTTCAAATAAAATCAAAAAATTTCAAACTTTATTTACAAAAATATAGATTGTGCACATTTGTTTGGATTATTTTAAATATTTGTCATATTTTCTTTCTCATAGGTACAATACATTTATGATAGGAAGAAAACCTTTGCTCTTAAAATTCTGAAAAAAAGTCATATAGTGGAAACACAACAACAGCAGCATGCTTTGAGCGAAAGGGCAATTATGATGTCTTGCAAGCATCCTTTTATATGCAGGTGAATTTCTAAAATATGAATGAAGAAAAAATCGATATAAATCAATATGACAATCAATGCCAAAAACCAATATTATTGCTTTTGGCATTGATCAAGAAAAAATGCAAACGTTGTTATATTAATTTCATTGTTTTGCTTTCAATTTAAAAGGGAAATTCAAATAGTTTGTTTCTGTAAAAAAACCACAGTTTTGTGCATAAAATATATTGATAACAAAAATTAAGTTACGAAAAATAAAAAATTAAATAAAGACAGCTCACTAATTTCATTGAAAAATGTCTCTTCTGGAATCCGGGGGAAACTTTATGGATTTATTGTTCCTTTTAACGTTCGAATAATAACAAAATATTGAAGATATAGATGTTAAAACAATGAACATGTCATTGTTTATAAATTTCTAATTGTCTAACAATTGATAGATTTGAAAAACCAACTTTTTAAAGTGCTTAAACCAGTGGTTCACAAAAGATGTTCCGTGGAACTCTAAAATTACATGAAAAGATAACAGCAGTTCTTAAAATTAGGAATTTTTAAGCAATAATAATTTTATTTAGAGCCTATCAATAATCCATAATTTACTATTTCGGTTATTTGTATGAACTTATTTATATAAAGTGCCTATGAAAAAAGTAACAAGAAAAAATTTTTATTAATAACAATAAATTGAATTTATCATGAAAAAGATTTGCATTTGTAAAGAATAAAATAAATATTTCTCATCAAACTTTCCAATTCAAAGTAGAATAACTAAAATCAAGAATAAGGACTGCGCTTCTTTGATTAATTTTACTCAATTTTTATTTTTTGAAAGTCATAACTCAGCTTATTTCATTCATTTTCAGCATATGCATACACTGAGAACAAATTCATTTAAATATTTCATTCTTCGCACGAAATATTTTCAAAATAATTAAAAAAAATTTCTTTTTGTTAGTATATTTACAGCTGCTAAATTTCTTTTGTAATTTTGGACTTCCGTCGAAAGAAGCTCAATTATTTAGGATTCCATAACTGAAAAAAATGACTTAAACATTTTTTAAGACAGTCACTTTGGACAAAAAATCACAATGTTAAAAAATAAAATCGATTTTAAGTGACGAGAACTTTTTGATAACGTTTCAATTCACTTTTTAATTTAAACTTCCTCCATTATTACATCATATATTTTTCAATTGTATAGTAGTGGTAAATTTCTCTTGGTGTTTAAGATAAACTACGATTATTATTATTATTATTACGATTGAGATTATTATTATTATTATTATCGTATATTAAAGGGAAGTAAAAATTTATTTTTAAAGATTTTTCTGTGATTCGCTTAAAGATTCTTATGGGTTTTAAATCATTTTAGAAGTTTATATCTTTATTTATATTTCATGATAAAAAAAGATAAAATATAAGTTTTAATAACGAATTATTAAAAAAATTGTTTAATAGAATACTTTTCTTTTAGAATGTACAAGACATTTAAAGATGATAGATATGTTTTCATGTTGATGGAAGCCTGTTTGGGTGGCGAAGTATGGAGCATACTACGTGACAAGTAAGTTTCAAATAATATCAATAGTCTCAATACAGGTACTACAATGAGTTAAGGGAAAAATAGAATACCTGAATAACTTTTGGTCAAATTATCAGATTTCCACGAGCTCAGATGCAGTCTTACTTATCATATTTAAGGTTATCCTCTCAAACCCTTAATATTGTATGTTAATATATAAAAAACACTAAAATGCAATCTTAATTAACATATTTAAAGATTAACCTCTCGAGCCATCAAGGATTTTTATGTGTTAAGAGATTGTGTCTTAATACACAAAATTACAATTGTTACTTCAAAATTTATTTAATTTGCTTACTTTATATTGCCATAATATTTCGATGTATATGTTTTCAATATGTTTTTAGTTCAGAAGGAACTAGTTTTTTAGAATGTAAAAGTGATTTAATTTTCCTTTCGTCTACCAGATAAAATAATCTTCTTTCTTATCGTTTCAAAGCATTTTTTCTTTGTCTAAGGAAATAAAGATATTTCGTAAAATAGATTTACATCTCTAACGCCTTTTTCCGTTTTTTGTGGGTATCACTATGTTTAATTACGCTACGTCTCATTCATAAACACATACAGTCATACATTTATAAGCACATACATCATTTACAAGCACAAGCTGAATTTTGATAGGTTATATTCGTCGGTGAATGTGGCGATTGCGAAACCTATAATAAAAGTGAGTTTTGTTTTTCTCCTGAAATTATTCTTGATTTTCATAAAATATCTCTGAAATACGTTCTAAAGTTAAGTTGTAAAGTGGGATGAAGCTTACATGTTCGGAGAACTCTCGAGTATTAGTAGTCAGAACCTTTTTGTATTGATTTTAAACCTCTGAGGAAAAATAAATAAGAGAAGGTCCTGATTTAGTTACATCCGCCTACGTCAAAAAGAGATTTTGAATTCAAATTCAGTTATTTTGTTTATTCGAATTTGTCGTATTGCTAAAAATTCCTCATCACCGAGAGCATAATGTTTTTGAGATCAGAAGATGATGCTTTTATTTGAGAGATTTTGAATGATTTTTTTTTNTTTTTTTTTTTTTTTTTTTTTTTTTTTTTTTTTTTTTTTTTTTTTTTTTTTTTTTTTGCAGGATAAAGCTCTGCTTTAAATTTCTTAAAAGCACGCGCTTTGAACTTTTATTTAAATATCCTATGTATACTTCCTTATTTGCAATAAGCATAGTTTGAAACTATGATTTGAAGTTATTGTGGTATTAATAATACGAAAATAAAACATCTTGTGTTTGTAAATACACCAAATAGAGCTCACTACACGAATTAAAATTATGTAATTCTTAAGGATATGTTATGTAAGGATTTTGGTATTTTAAAATCTTAAGAAGTTGAAAATCTTTGTATAATTTATTTTCTTTCTTTCCTTCTTTCTTTTTTCCTTCTTTCTTTCTTACTTTTTTTTCTTTTTCCTCTTCACACCCTCTCTTTTGTTCAAGAAGAAAAATTGTACTTTATGATTATCGTACTTCATTATTGATGAATTATTGTACTTTATGATAATGACATTCGTTTGATAATTTTTCCGCTTTTATGGTAACGGTTTACCGGAAAATCTGGCTTTTGAAATTAAAGTTCCTATTATCACACATTGGTTGGTTGGTTGGTGTCATATCCTCTATAGAATCATATTTCATGGTGTGCTTGAATAGTTTTTGTTATTTCTATGGCATTAAAAGAATACAAATCCTCTTCTGTGGGGTAGTTTAAGAGGTGAAGGCCTGCAGCGACTGCAGGGCAGTTAAAAACATGATATGGTGTCAGTTCCACATTAAGACAGTTGCCACAGTTTTGATATTTTCTAGTCTTATCTGTAGAAATTTTCATGTTTTTATGATGTTTTGTTCTTAGTCTGATGAGAGTAGTGGCTGTCTTCCTATCGATGTCAAGATTAGTTATTTGATCGTGGCTTTGATTTTTAAAGGGGTGAATAGTCTTGACTTTGCATAAGCATTTGCATCTGCCAACGTGGTTGGGATTGAATTTTGATTTAGATTATCACACATTTAATACCAAATATAAAACTGAAAAGTAAATTTAACTGAATAAATGGTTTTTAGGCCATGCTCTACTAAAGAACATAATAAAATCACCAAATTTTACCATACTTACCAAATTTTAATACAGATTATAAAATAATATTTCATTATTAATTTTACCAAAATCATTATCAAAACACTTCGATAAAAATTACCGAGCCTTTTGGATTTCCCATAGAGCCAGGAACCCGTTAAATTTTACCATATTCTGATGGTTTTGACCATACTTTTTCCTCAGTGTTTTGCTTTCTTAACTGCATAGTGTCATAGAGAAATGCTTTTTTTTTAAAAAAAATAATCTGAAGCTCGCTTCTAGAATCCAAATAATAAATGATAACAGACTAGGCCAGGGGTGGCGAACCTTTATACACCAACGTGCCATTTTTTCCAAAAAATTGTTTAATAAAAACGTACCGTCAAAAAATTTTGACTTCATGATTATTGGGAAAATAATAATACTAAATACTATCAACTTAAAACTCTTTATTTACATTGAAAAGAAAATACATTTTGCAATGTGTCAGTTATACACGTAATTCAACTTAAAGTAGCATCAGTGAGACTTCTGTTATTGCAGATTAAATGACAAATAACTTATAGGTTGTAAGATATTAGTTTAAGCAGGACTGTTGATTTTTTTTTTTGCTAGTTATTTATTGCTAGCTTGTTTTTTATGGTAATTAATTGTTTTTTAGCATTAATTGTTAATTTTTTTATTAATATTTGTTTATTATTTTGTTTTTTTGTGAATTTTAATTTAATTGTTACAAAGCTTCATAGTGTGTGACATTTGTGTAATAACAATTCATAGTGCTATAACAATTGTGAGCGGTGGCGTGCCCAAAATATTGTGTAGCGTGCCATTGTTTCGCCTTCCCTGGACTAGGCTAATTCCATCCTAAGGCGTATATGAAAATCCGATAAATAGGAACTAACAAAAATTAATACTATGTTCAGAATTTCGTAAAGAAGACAATAATTTTCTGTCTTTATTTCTCGTTTAACAAACGTCTAAATCTATCTATATAAAAATGAAAATAGTTTAAAGCAGAATTATATGACAAGCATTAAATACGTAGTGATACAATAAGGAAATAAGATCTATGAAGATATATAAGAATCCACGAAGGATATTTATAACTTAAAGAATGCTTCACGTACTTAAATAATCCTAACTTTCAAATTTATTTCAATCAACAGTTTTATTTATGCGCAGTAAAAAATTCCGGTTCAAATTACTGTTAAGAAGTACTACAGGTACCCTGAGTACGGGTACTTTTTACCGTAAAATCCATTTTTACCGGAACATGTTATGGAACAAAAAAAAACTGATATACCGCAATTTTCACAGCAATAATTACAGTAAAATCACTAAATCACTCGAATTAAAGAAATATTAATACTGTAAAAATTACGGTACAATATTTTATGGTAAAAATGGATTTTACGGTTGATGGATTGTCAGTATTGTATACCGTAATTTGATCCGGGATTATTTACAGTGTGCATACATTTGGCTACTTTTAGGGGCTGCTTCGACGATCATACGACACGATTCATCACAGCTTGCGTTACAGAAGCATTGGAATATCTTCATCAAAGAAACATCATCTACAGAGATTTGAAACCAGAAAACTTGTTATTAGATGAATATGGATACGTGAAATTGGTATACAAGAGCATTGTATTTATGATATTCAAACTAAATATGTGTATTGAATGTGAATTGTTGTAAATATATTAGCAGTTAAGACTAGATAAATTTTTAAATCGAGACTTTTTCTAAGCACATAATTTCAAAATTACAGCTCAGGTTTTCTTGATTTTTTCGCTTTCATAGAAATTCGTTGATTTGTTCGTAGATATGGCTTTTTAACATGTAAGATTCTGTGTAGCAGGTATTAGTGTTTTCTAATAAAATGGAAATTGTGGCAAATTTATGGAATTAAAGCTAGCTGAAATAGATATTTGGCTACCACTTTAAAAAAAATTGCACCTTGGCATTTCATTAAAAATACATAAAAATGAATTAGATTTTGTGTAACATGAAAATCGTTCAATAAGTTCCTAGAAAAAAATTTAAAAATTAATTTTGTATGTTTTTTTTTTATTTTGCAATATACCCTCCTTTTAGCTGGACACATTTTCTTCAGCATTTCTCAAACTTTGCTAAGCATTCTTCAAAACAAGATCTCGCTAGATCCTCGAAATAGGGCTCATTTAACGTGAATTTTATTTTGAGTCATTTTTTTTCAAGTTTCGAAATGAAGTAAAAAAGACACCACAAAAAAGATGCTGTAATAATTCATATACTATTTCTATAATTATTTGTCACTAACCGATTCAACACTCCACTCTCCTTTAGAAAATGAACTTTAAGTATTCCTTTATCCAAAAATATATAATTAAATGTGCGAAGCGTGTTCGAAAAGTAAAGACACTTCGATAACAGCAAAGGAAAAGTTTCTGTGAGTCCGTTGGCAACACGGACTGTAACTTTAGACATTTAGCTTTTCTCTCTAAGTCATTCGTTATTTTTATGGTGAACCTTGTATGAGCAGCAAGTCTTTATAATGTCTGCTTCAATTCTGAACCCCGACAGTTGTAAAGTGCATTCCATAATACGCTTTCTTCGTGTTCGCAAAGGGTCCTTAAAAAGGGGTACAGAAATCATGCAATTCAAAACAAACGTAGTGACTTGATGCATGACAACGCTTCTCTTCACACAACACTTCAAACCAAAGCACCACTCAAAGGTTTCAAATAGGAAATTTTAGATTGTTTGCCATACAGACCAGACCTTGCACCCAGCGATTTTCACTTATTTCTTTACTTGAAAAAACATCTTGCAGGACAAAACTTTCATGTTGATGATGAGATCAAAATGAAGTTGAAATATGGTTCCGACAACAGGTAGCAAAGTTCTATGGGTTTGGAATAAAAAAGCTGGACTCAAAAAATACTTTGACAATGGTGGCAACTCCGTCAAAAAAAAAGCATGCACCAGTAAGCAATATGTAATGAACGTTTAATTAATTAAGGCTTTTCTTAATTGAGTATGCAGCATTGTATCTTGTTATTATTCTTGCACTGAGTGTTATCTTTTGGTTTTTTAAGGACTTATTGAACGTTCTTCGTACATTAATTTGGCTTCAAAAACATTAATAAGGAAACAGTCCATCTACTTTCTTATCAAGAAAAAATTAAATACGGCAGTTACCGAAAACCTTAAGTTCTTTCATTCCATACATTAAAAACCAACAATACAAGACGATATTAAATTTCAAATAATAATATTATACATCATTATTTTTAATAATACTGAGTTTTTGGCAAAATGGAGATCTCTCAAAATTAGAAAACTAGTTTTTTACTAAAAATTAGTTTTCTTTGGCTTCATTTAATTAAAATTATATTAATAAAAGCATTTCTTCCACGCTGATATTATTTTATAGCTAATGTAAAGTTTTAAGAAATATTTAGCTGATAAGATAAAGTATCTCCTAAATAAGCAGGGAACCCGTTTCAAAAACACTATTTCAGGAAAAGCGATATGGATCATGCAACTTAAATATCGTTATTTTAATACCCAAATGCATTTATGATATGAAAATTTCTTTTTCAAATATTTTTGAATTCAAATTCACAAGCGCGTTGTTCTTATATTCAATTATCTATTTTTTTAAAATATTTTTACAAATCTGCGAAAATTCATGCAATAAATAAAGTGTCCCAAGATTATTAGAACAAACTTTAAATGGAGGTAGGGGACATCACAAGGATTCAGATTTGCATAGCAACCCATGGTCGGAAACGTTTTCGTAAGCAGCTATTTGGTGTTTTTCACCAGAGGTTTGGAAGAAAAAACCCTGAACACTCTGCTGTCTGCTGACTCAATGTCTGATTCCAAGGGAGTGCTCATGGTGCGGTTTTGAACGTTCATGGAACCAAACTTTCCCAGTTTCACCTTCCAGCCGGGAATCTTCATTCCATTCCTGGTAGCTCATGGTAGGGCCCCCGGACGGATTTCTTTTTTTAGGGTGCACTGAAAAGTGATGTGTACGCAACACCAGTGAATTTCGAAATGGATCTGATTGCAAGAATTGCCTTTGCTGCTGCAGACAGCCAACAAAAACAAAATCGGTTATATTTGAGCTCGTTCGCCAATCTATAGCCTGACGATGTAACGACTGCATTGCTGCCAATGGCGAAAACTTTGAACATCTTTTGTTTTCACATATCATCTACCACAGCGCATGTAGATTTCAGTCGTGTGTCAATTTGTTTTTGTATCTGTCATACTACTTTCCCCTGACCATGGGTTGCTATTAGGACTGGGCGATATTAGAAATTATCTATCGTAATGCATCGTCAGTTTTGCAACCCGATATAGCGATGTATCGCGATATAGTAGTTTTGAATTTCATTTACTTGTAAGGCACAGAAAGTCAGATTTCTATCAACACTTCATACTCAGATTGATTTAAATCAATTTATAAATTTGAAGATTTATGTTTTGCTTAAGAAAGATATTAAATAAATTGACTACAATGTACAAATCTTATTTAAAATATTTATTGAAATGTTTGTTTGGAAATTCATAATACGCGTAAAACAAAGTGTTAAAAACTTTTTTTAAAAGTTTTTTACAAATTAATATAATCTTGTACTATTATGCATAAATAATTACATAATTATTAAGTTCGATCGCAATGTTCAATTTCTAAGTGAAACGTTAAAAAATAAATTTTAGAAAAAAAAAACACTTTTAAAACACTGTTTTTTATTATTATCATTTCAATTATTATAGTTCTATTATAGTTCATTTACGTCACAGTAGAGCTGCACAATGGGCTATTGGTGACGGTCTGGGAAACATCCCTGAGGATGATCCGAAGACATGCCATCACAATTTTGATCCTCTGCAGATGGGATGGCACCCCCGCTTCGGTAGCTTGACGACCTGCACGCGAAGTCGAGCACTTTACGGTATAACAGTTTAACGAGAGACCCTCGGTCCCTACGCAGACTGATCCAAGTGGTCACTCACCCGCACACTGACCGCAGCCAGTGATGCTTAACTTCGGTGATCTGCAGGGAACCGTGTCTTAACTATCAGTCCACTGCGGGACCTTATCATTTCAGATAAATAATTAAATTAAATTAAATAATGACCGAGTTATGAACAAAAAACTAAGTAAGATTTAATTTCTTAAAAATGAAAAAATTGTGATATTCGATAATATATTTAGCTAATTAACGAATTATATGAAAAGAATATTTTTTAAAAAAAAATTATTATACTCTCTAATAAAACGAAGTGCTAAATGATTTAAAAAAATTAATAAAATACGCAAACCTTTCAAATTTTTTTGTATAAACAAAGTTGATTGACTTATGTCTAAATCCAAATGACAAAAATAGATTTGTTTTAACTTTATTTCTAAAAATAAAAACAACAAGATTTATAAATTTAAAATCAGTAATAAAAACTCATTAAATTATTAGAAGTTTCATCCAAAAAGTTTTTAATAAATTAAAAGAAAGTAAAAAAATAACCACCTAGCAAATTCAATTCTTTATGGGCGCCTAAATTAGATTGCCGATAATTTTCACATTTAAAAGTAAAAAGAAGTTTTTTTTAAAAAAAAACTTATCTAATTAATGAAGAAACTCTTCTTTATATATTATTTTCAATAATAGATTGCCTTCAGAACAAGGTAACATCGGCGATCACGAAGTTAGTCCCACTGAAAATAATCTACAAGAAAAGTCACGACAAAGAAAAAAAAAAGCTAAGAGGTGCGAAAAGGAACATGCGATATAACGATATGTGTTTTCAAAACTCTGATTCTGATTCTACAGCTCACCAATCAAGGCCATTTCAACATAACGAAACGAACATCGTCTTCCACAGCGCGAGTCGACATCGGAACGTAAGAGAAGAGTCTTATATCGCTATATCGTTATCTTATATCCTTGCGTGTTGCGTGTCTTATATCGCTATATCGTTTTGCGCTCGTTGTCTTTACTCGAATGCTTAAATCAGATTTCTGATGCATCGCGTTGAATGAAAGTCGCTGTATCGTCTTGCCGATATATGCGTTAAATCGATATGTCTCGATACATCGATTTATAGCCCAGTCCTAGTTGCTATACAATTCTGAAACCTTGTGATGTCACCTACCTCCATTCAAAGTTTATCACAATAATCCTGGGACACCCATGTAGAAGAAAATCAAATGCATAAGAAAAATGCAAGCTTAAAGATGGGTGGCGTAGATAACTTTAGAAATTTTAAGTAGCATTTTCTCAGAGCAATGTTTTTCACTCTTGCGGAATAAATAGCTTAGCTTTTTCTATTCACATAAACATTTAACATCTTGTTAATTTCGAATGGAAATTCTACTTTACTCAGTAAATCAAGCCTTTTTTACCTTTTTTTCCTTCTTAAACGTAAATCACAGTAGCTTTTGATTTTATAATCGCAATACATTGTCTTAAAAATATATTTCAAGATTATACATAATTTTAGGTAGATTTTGGATTTTCTAAAACTTTGCCGAGTGGACTTAAAACATGGACATTCTGCGGTACACCTGAATACGTTGCTCCCGAAATAATACTTAACAAAGGTCACGATAAGGCTGTCGATTTTTGGGCTCTGGGGATCATGATGTATGAACTCCTGACTGGAACGTAAGTTACTTATCGCTTTTACTTGCTATTATCCATTATATAACAACTGTTTGAGATTTAAATTTGTTATTATCTACTTTATGATCAATACTTGTTATATTCGTACATTTGTCATTATCAATTTCACAATTAGTATTTATCATTTAGAGTTCTAAGATAAGGTAATAAAATTATCCGGACACTCATCTAAATATTTGGCCTGGTTTGGCTGATTTTCATGGTCTAGTCTGTGTCTCTTAGTTTCGTGGTTGGAAACATGAACTCCAAGATGTATATGGCCAGTACTTCTCTCCCAACTCTATGTCAATATTTCGGGAAAGGACCATTTCTTTTACACCAGAATAACTGCTCCATTCACACAACGAGACTCGTGCAGACATGGTTTGATAACATGGGCGTTCAATAACTGGACTGGCCTTCTCGGAATCCCTACCCTAATCCCATAGAATACCCATGGAATAAATTAGAACTCAGATTACGTAGCCAACCAAACCGAGCATCCTCATTGCTATCACTCACGTTAGCTGTGATGGATCAATTGTACGCCTACCAATTGAAAACTGGTGAAATGTCTTCCCATATATGTGCAGTCAGTCATCGTTTCAAAATGGGGACCAACATATTAATCTGTGCTAAAATCTCCGAGTCCATAGCACTGGGTGTCTGTATACTTTTGGACAGATTCGTTACCATATAATTATATTTTAAACCATATAATTATTTTAAACTTAAGAAAATAATAAAATAAATGTATTTCATATCTAAAGTGGTTTAAGGTATACAGTGTCTGTTTTTCCTAGATCGCTTTTTAATTATATGACAGTTTGTAAAACTTTATTACACTGTGGCGTAACTACCACTATGAATATTAAATACCAATTTACTAGTATATAAGATATTGTTATCTTGATTCCATCATGAGGTACCTTTTGATAGACGATATTTGACACAGTCGATTTATAATTCCCCTCAATGGCGACCTGTGGACGTTACGTTGTATGAACTTGCTAACATAGATGGATAGTCCACATTGAATAGTTGGTTTGCTTAAAAATATACTGCTCAATGAAAAGGAAACAAAATAATAAATTTGCGAAATTCTATGAAGAAAAAATATAATGAGCAAAATTTATATAAATAAATAAACAGCATGAACCAACTAGTGGTATTCGTTCATCGAAATCTATCACAGATAAAATTTTGGCGTAACTACCACTATAAATAATAAATACCAATTCTCTAGTTCATAAGACATGTTAACTTGATTCTATATTGAGGTACCTTTAGATAGATGAAGGTTGACTTAATCGGTTTATAATTTCCCTCAGCACCACAGAGATATTTATTTCTTGACATGTGAAATTAAACTCAGAACTTTATTTCTGTCACGTAATATTAAACGTATATATGATTTTGAAACATTAATTTTTGCATCGACTGTGTTAAGGCAAGTTACACAGAATAATGTATATAAATTACCATATTTATTAAAATGAAAATAAAGCTAGTTAATTTCAAAGCGAAGAATTAAATCTCACGATATTTATTGTAACTAAGATTTATTTCCCATTTCTATCTAAAATTTACGATGACACATTTTCGAGATTCAGATAGCACAGGAATTGGAAGGGAAATAGAAATGGAATTATTTTTTAAACAATGCTGCAGGTCTAGACACTGTTTTCACAAATTCCTAAAAAGTATGAAATAAAGTTGCATTAAAAAAACTTGAAATCATTTTACAATCTAGGAAGATTTATTTAGCCTTCATCGTTCGAGAGGTCAATGATTGCTCTGAGTAACATCAATCATTGGATGTTACTCAAACACTGGCTCAAGGAACAAGCTTCTGTTCCAAACGGTGGCTCATAATACTTCTAGCTACAGAATAGATCAAGTTTTTAAAATTGAGCAAAACTGTGTTAAAATAGCTCCGAAACAAATATCGTTAGAATTTAGAAACACGATTTATTTAAAATTGAAGAAGCATATGCTCATTTTTGAGAAAAATATACATAAAAAAATATATATGTGGAGGGGAAAAAGTCGAGATTTGTTGGCTGCGATCAGGGTTCAAACCAATCACCTCCGGGTTCGTAGTAGGATGTTGTAACCATCGAAGTTGTACATTCCACCCCAGGGAGAGTTAGGAAGCTTTGTATAGTGGCCTCAGCAAAGATGCATCATGAGGCACTAACTTCCGATTTCAATGGTACAATGGGTTGCAATTCGGAAAATATGGTCCGAATAGCTTAGTCAGGAGATCGGTAATTTTAATTTAATTTTTTGCTTATTTTACTATATCTTTAAAAGTTTAAATGAATGGAATGTACGTCATGGTGTCTCATCGCGGTGACCACTATTTAAAGCTTCCAAACTCTCCCTGGAGTGGGGTGTGCAACTATGGTAAATAGAGAATTCTACTACCAATCGGAAGGTCCTTGGTTCAATTCTTGCTAATAACCAAAGAACATCTTTCTCACACATTATACCCTCCACATATTACTCGAAAATGAGTACATGTCATTTCAATTTTGGATACATGGGTTTTCAAATTCGAATATTGCTTGTTTCGGCGCTATTTTGACATGTTTTTGCTCAAATCGGAGAAACCCTTTTTTTTTCAGAGTTAAAATGCGAAATATATTTTTATTATTCTAATTGTAGTGATAAAATCTACAAAATTAGCTAAACCCTTTTCGTTATTTTGAAACAAAAATGAACACAAAAGTATCACTAACAGTTAAAATTTGAGTTGTATAAATTACCGACAAGTTGTAATCTTTTATTTTCTTTCTTAGGCCTCCCTTCTGTGCTTTCGATCCAATGAAGACATACAAAGTTATTCTAAAAGGCATCGATGCTCTCGGATTTCCAAATTATATCAGCAAGCATGCTATCTCTTTGATGAGGAGACTGTGCCGAGAAAATCCCACTGAGCGGTTGGGGTACCAAAAAAGTGGCATAACAGATATCAAAAAGCACAAGTTAGTTCCTACTTAAGATAACATTTTTTTTTCCTCTTTATGAACCACATTAAGATAAGTATAATTCATGACCTTTAATTTTTTAATATGTTATTTCTAAATAATTTATTGAAAACTGTATTTAGGAGCTTGTTTAATTCATCACGGTCATTACAGAAAGAGGCAAGATATTTCATCTTTTTATCCTCTCTTCATCTTTAAGTCGTATTATTATTATTTTTTCTTAATTTCTTTCTTGACTTCTTATTTTATAATCCGAGAATATTATTTTAGTGTATAATAAATAGGCTGTCAAGTTTCTTATCAAAAGAAGTAGTCCTAATATGTTTTATTACATAATTATAATCATTTTTTTCTTTCTATTTTTATCCTTTTATTTTATTTATTTTTTGAAGCTGAAAAGAGAACTCTGTATCTTTTTATATTTCTTATTATTTATGGATAAAACACTGATAGTTCCAAATGATGTTCCTCACGGGAAAAATAAAAATATATAAAATAGACTACATATCTTTCATCATACTTACACTTTATGGATACTTAATTCTTCGAATCGTACGCTTACGGCGAATACAATAAATTTCATTAATAAAGTTGCAATTATTTTTTTCAAAGTAAATTTTTGAGTTTTTTATTATTATTTATAATTTCTATTTTTCTATTTTATAATAATTTTCTATAATTATTTATTATTATTTATAAAAGAGAAAATGCGACAGAAATAATATTTGTCGTGGAATAAATCATACGTTTGGCAAATAAACTCGACACAAAATAAAAATAAACTGAAGAACTAGATACACACCCATACTCAATCATTAATTCTTAAATAATTCTTCAAATCTTGTGCTAATAATTAATAGATTTAGTCATGCTTTTTATACTCCTGTATTTAAACAAATTTTTATTAATTCATTTTATTGAAATTCAAATTTATGTATTTTACTCTGCTTTTTTTCCGTGAATTTTCATTACCAAATTCTTATATAATTCTTTAAATCTTAAATCAGTTTATTCACGCTTTTTATCTTCCTTTATTTGAACATATTTATCAGGGCTCTGTTTAGAAGAAATTAGGGTCCGTTAACGGACCCTTCACAAAATATCTTTTCCTAAAAACGGACCCTTCACAAAATATTTTGACTTAAAAACGGACCCTTCACAAAATATTTTGACTTAAAAACGGACCCTTCACAAAATATTTTATCGTTTAATCAGACCCTTCACAGATTTGTTTATCTTCATTATTGTTTTGTTATTCGAATAAACCCTTCCCAGAAGGGGGGGGGGAGAAAGACAGATGAAGATTTTGTCTTCGGCAGACGCTTCTTCCTTTATTATTCGTCCGAAATGAATATTCCGCTTTCAGCAGTATAGGCTAAATACCAAATCATTGTATGTTGCATCACTAATTTAGTAGCTGCAATTGCTGTTTATTTTTTAAAATGCAATATTTTTAATTATAATTTTGCAGTATGTTGAGCATAATCTTGTATCTATTTACAATTTAAAAACTCCTTGAAAAAGTTTTTTTTGAAATAACGGACCCTATTTGCACAAATTCACAAAAGCGGACCCTGGTTGAAAGAATGTGGCTTAACGTTTATTTTATATTCACAAATTACGAGTAATTTTTTCAGACCTTAAAAAAACGGATCTTTCACAAAATGTCTGGACAGACCCCTGTTTATATAATTTACTCTATTCTTTTTATTCCGCTAATTTTTATCACCGTATTCTTATGTAGTACTTCAAATCTTATGTACTCTCTTTTTATGTTCTTTTATTTGAACATATATATAATAATTTGCTCTATTCTTTTTATTTCGTAATTTTTCATCACCGTAAATGAAACTCATTTCTTTATTATTAAAAATATAGTTTATCGATGTCAAAAATTTCTCACAGAAAAATACTCCTTTTGAAATGCTATTAAAAAATAAATAATTTATTTGATAGTTAATTTTTAATATTATTCATTATCACGGCTAATTTTTAAATTTTAATAATTAAAACATATAAATCAGTCTTCCTTCCGACATTTTATGCATAAAAATATATTATCGGAGTCGGAAAAAAATGAATTATATTTAAGTTTAATGCAAACAAAATCACTCTGAGGATATCAGATACGAAATATTTTTTTTAGGTATTGTTTCTTAAGTGTTGTAAAATAACTGATTACCTAGCATCACTTGAGAAATATATAACTGACATTATTCAGGTGGTTAAGTCATCATCATTATATTATCATCACATATGAAATCATTATCTGGAATTTTGGTTACGCATTATAACTTAACTAATTTGTGTGTGGCTTATCTGTACAAATCAACTATGTAATCTGTAATAATTGTAATCTCTATAAATAAACCTAAAACTAAATTAAATTATATAAAATTTGATTTCTTTTTTTTTTTTTTTTTTTCCTTTTAACAAATTCTTTGGCGGTAGCATCATACTTTTCTATTATTGTTATTATTCGCGACAGGAAATTAAAGTGATATTTTCTCATTTTTAATGTTGATTTTAGGTGGTTTCAAGGTTTTGATTGGGATGGATTGAGAAACCGTAACCTGATTCCACCCATTCAGCCAAAAGTAAGACATTTTAACAGCTTTTACAATTGATACTTTCTTTGTTCAGTTACTGTTAAGTCTATGGATTTTGTACGACAGTCAAAAATTTATTAACACACTTACTGAGAAATTTCGTAGATTTGCGTAAATTTCGGAGAGTTGGTGGTTAATTTATACGGTCAGCTAACTTTTTGAGAAAATGACCAGAACCTGTACTTGTTACTTCAACAAAATTAGAAGAGTTGATCGCTTTAAAGTCAATTCCTTACGTAAAAAAAAAAGGAAAAAAAACTGAATTGACAAATTTTAAAAAAAGTTAATCGTCTTTTCATCTTGTTGGAAATAACCGTTAATTTATACGGTTATTATGATAAGTTTTTTAATTCAATTCAGGGATGTAGTATACCCTTTACCATCAGATTACGGAGGAAATCTGGTTTCAGCATCAGAATAAGGAGACAAAGGTCCTGTGTGATAACCCAGCCGGTGTCAAAGATAATCTCTCTCGCACTTTCTCTACATTACGACAGTTCACAACTAACACGCAACTCTCTCACTCCTCGATAGATGGCAGCACTACATTATTTCACCTTGTTCCATGGTTCGCTTTGTTTAAACAACCAGATCACCTGAGTCGAAAGCACGTCAAGACCCCAATTGGAGATAACTTTCAGGAGAATAACGCTTAATTTACGTTTAGTGACCATACAAGAGAAAATTTACGAACAGACCTATATTTTTATGGTTGTTCATGGGCTGGAACACTTTTCGTTGGTCACTTACCATAATCTAGCAGCGATTTTTTTTTTCTTTTAATTTTTCCAATTTTATTAGATCAATGTAATATCTTGAAAAAAAATTTGTTTTGTTGTAAACTTCGGAAAAAATTTATTTCATTTTTAATGATCTCTCAAAGTGTTGTATCACTACTGCACACAATGAAAAAAAGCTAACTATCAAATTGGTTTCAGTATCAAAATAGAAAATTAAGGTAGAAAATTTACAGTAAAAGAAATGTCAAATTAATAAACCAATACAAGTTAAAGACTACATACCTGGGGAAGTAGATAGTGCCGATAAGTGATAAGTTTAATAAACTGCAAGCTGTGCAAAGCTTGAAATCTCATTTTCAACGTGTTCCTAATACATGAAATTATTGCAGGTTTTTGCCATATTTTAGTATTAGAATCGATGCAGAGTAAAATGCCACCTAGTGGCATTTTTTTACTTATTTACTTCTATCTTTTTATAATTTATTGAAAAAAATATTCCGAAATATGTTAAAAGATTCTAAGAAATATTTGTAAATTCCCACGATATTTCTAACACATTTTTATACCTCACTAATTAAACACTTAATTTCAATTAGTGGAGGTCGGGGACTTAAATTCATCGTTATTTGTAAACACTGATGAAATGAAACAACTCCTACATGCTAAAAAAAAAAAATAAAGAAGATAATAATTATGTTCTGTATTAGGATACTATGTTAAGATATAATGGGTGCTCTATTATCATTACCCTTAAGATATACACTTTTAGAATCATTAACAAAATTTTAAGTCAAAAAAAGTATGCACTTAAGGAATCGCAAATTAATATTAAAGCGAAGAAAAAACAAGAATGGTATCGTAATCTAACAAATCAATTCTAAGCGGAGGGAAAAAAAGAAGGCGTAAAAGCAATATAGCCTCTTTCTTCAGGAAAGTCTACATAAGAGGCGATGATTATAGAACACCTTATCTTTAGTCATTCCCCTATTTATCGACACCTGCATACTATTGGGAAATAACCCAATCATACATTATTTACGGGATATAATCCAATAAATTAGTTCTATTAATAAAGCGTATATTGTAAGTAAATCTTAATATATTTAGAAAACTTAACATATTAACAAATATCCAAGCGAGACTTAAATCGTGAGGTTGTGAGTAAACTTTTGAGTTACTCTTTAATAATTTTTTCAAACTTTTTAACTTTTTTCAAAGCTTTTAATGGGTTTCTAATTGTCATCAGTGCCTATTAAAATAATACTCTTACGGCCTAAAATAGTTAAATTAGAGATGAGATTTCAACTCAAATAATTTATATTTTCTTTCAAAGGTCAGAGATTCTACAGATGTGTCGAATTTCGATGTCTATCCAATCATGATAGAGGAATCTCCTCCAGAATTCTCAGGCTGGGACAAAGACTTTGACTGTTCTACGAATCGATGATGTTTTTCTGCTAAAGGTGCTTCTTAAGTCATGTGATACGCGTATTAAAGTTCCTACATCGCCGATAATAATTCTCGAGCTCAATCAGTATTAGAATATTGGTGTATGAGGCTACAAAAATGAAACTTCGATGTTAATGCACAAAGAGAAATGTCATTAATTCAACGTATTCATATCGGATTCTAATTTCAGATTCTAGAATCCTATGAGAATTCGTACTATCAAAATGTTCTGAAATGTGAATAGTGTGTTCTAAATGCTGACGCATGTGCTACAAGTCTCCTTTGTTGATTTCAACATATGAAAATCATCAGGCATCGTAATAAGTTTTAGATTGGAGTGTGTAATGCAAACTAAAAAAATTTAGAAATGTATTCCTACTATTAAGTAAATTTCATAGCAAATTTTAGCGCATGTTGATAAATTTGTCTTTCAATTGAACCAAACTGGGTTTGGTTCAATTGTCTGGGTTGTCTGAGTTTTTAAATTAAACTAAATATAAAATGTCGCCAGTTAAATGTAATTTTTCAGAAATCTTAAGTTTTCAAAACATGTAATTAATGTTTGTTCCGAAAAGTACACCCAAAAGACGACAACCTACAGAAAAATGCACAAGTTCAACGATTCCATATGAAATATAATGACGTAAAGAAATGAATTATGATAAATTGTAAAAAACGGAGTTGAAATTACTGGAGTTCATCGCAACCTCAATTATGTGAACTAAATTTGTTGTTGAACTTTCGATGCATAAGATAAAAAGTAAATGTGTCAATGGTTGCAAGTGCCAAAAAGTGCAGACATGTTTCTCGTGCTTAGTAGAATGAGAAATTCTACAAAATTAGTTAAACATTGAAAATATATGATTAGCATTTGCATCGGAATTCTAGATAGTGTGCACAAGCGTCGCTGGAGGACTTGTTTATTGGACGATGGAAGAGCTATAACTATCCTTATTTTCTACGTTAAGTTCTTACGTATTGTTACGTTACACGTAAAGTATGTTTTCAATATTCAGAGATTTTGCACTCCTCTCCGCTCAGTCCACTGCGTCTTTCCAATTGACTAGTTAAACCTTTTTTTCTGTAAATATTTACTTCGCATTTGTGCAAAATTAATCTGAAAGGAAGTAACGGTTATGGTGAAAGAACGCATTGGACCACAAGCACTGTAAAAAATGGATACTCGAATTTAACAAAACTTTCTTCATTTTTGACGAAATCGTCTCCTGGCATATGCTCGGAGCAAACATTTCGGCAAAGTGACGAAATAACTATCGTTATTTCTTTGGGGGAAATTTTTTTCCAAAAAGAAGGCAACATTGTAGCGTCTAATGTATATGACTTTCCAATTTTTTTTTTTTTTTTTTTAAAGAGCAGAAATATTTCGTCATTCTAGTTAATAATACACAGCGATAAGTTTCCGAGTTAAGAAAACGCTTTCGTCATACATTTAAGAGTTCACGTTTTCCACAAATCACGTGATTTCGTGACGAAATGATTCTCAAAATTGACGAAATACAGCTCAAGAACTGTTGAATCGTCAAAAGGGAGAGCTTTATTTCTGAGAAAGGAGGAGTGCAAAATCTTTCTGTTTTAAATCACACTTTACGTGTTAAATACTTAGCCCTGTAAGTAATCACTTCGGGTTTGCTTTGTAAATACTTACATGGCAGATTTTTTACTCACCATGGAAAGACGTAGCGAGGAGTGAAAGTTTTCTATCTTATAAGATGAACTTCATAGCATAGGAGTAAGCAGGCATTTTATATTTTGTACAGTGGGAAGATGGAACGAAATACCGTGAATAACTTATTACCGAATGATCGCGTTTTCACGTACAAATATGTGATCTAAGAGGTTTAAAGGGTAGAATGTAATGTGCTAATTGAGTACAAATGCTATTTTAAATCACAAAACTAAAATAAAAGATACTTGGAGAAATAGGCAGGATGCTTTATGTTCCTAACGACGTGAACAGGCTAATTAAGTGTAAATTTTTGAATTACCTTATAATTCAAAAATTTTTCGACTGTTATTAAATAAAATAATAAATATTTACTAAAATTTACTTTTGACATAGAAATTTTTGGATAAACGCATTTCATAATTGTGTGCAAAAAATTTTCAATTCGCTTAAAAAGTTCTCGAGATATTGCGAAATACGAAAAAAATAATATTAAAATTACTGGATCCAAACTTTGAATCACCCTCCTGATCAAACTATGGGGACAATATTTCCCATATTACGGCTACCCCCTATAATTTTTTGTCAGAAATCTGAATCCGTTGGAATAAAAGAACATTTATTCAGAAAGTACGTTTTTGTGAGTGATTTCTTAACTTATTCTCTTATTTTGTGTGATTTCGTAACTGCGTAAAATCGTTTGCACCTATTAATTAATTAGCATATATGAAGTCACGCCTTCAAACCATTAAAAAAGAGTCCTAGAACGTGAAGATCAGATCATTAGATCAAAGGTTATTCAGGGTAGTCTCTTTTTTTTTTTTTCACCGAATACGGCTCTCACCTTTTTTTACTTAGTAGAAGAAAAAAAAATTTAACATCTTCCTTACATTGTTTGCTTATCATGAGAAAGTTAATTTTCTCCAAATCATTAAAATGTTATTTACACTGTTGTTCTTCAAATATTTTAAAAAGTCATAACTAAACTGAGATGAATTATTATTTAAGATTGTTTTAAAATTACGGTTGTTATGAATTATCATATAAAATAAAGCATTTTTGTGCAATATAAGCGATTTATAAAACTGCTGTGAATTAGAAACAGCTTTTCTTAATCACCGTTTGGTTAAGCTTTGCACATTTTAAGTTAGTTCTCTCAAAGCTAATTCACTGCAAAAAAATCCCGGATCGAATTACTACCCCCTAGGTGTCGGTACTTTTTATAGTAAAATGTGATAGGAAAAAATCTGACAGTAATTTTTTGTAAAAATCAGAACAATTTAGAATTTGAGAAGAATTAGAATTTAAACAATTTTTACAGTAATATTTATTATAAAGTCACTGAATATAAAGGTAGTATTTAAATTTTCATTACTGCAAAATATGGGATCTAAAATTTTACATTAAAAATGGATTTTACGGTAAAATTAATTTCATGATGATGAACCCCGAATGTAGGTACTTTTTTGTCGTAATTTGATCCGGAATTTTTTTACGGTATGGCTCAAAATAGCATTAAGAGTCGATATCATGAAAAACCACAGTTTAGGAAAAATAAAAGTATTTGCGATTCTATTTTATATTATTTGAAAAGTTACTCCAAAGAAACATCATTTCAGCTCACAAAAATAAGTAAAATTTGAAAAAAATTTTAATTAATGATTTTCTTAACTTTTTCTAAGCAGAAAAATTTCGCGAAAATGGCGATTTAAAAAAAAAGTTAAAGATTATTTTTAATATTTAAACTAATTATCGAGATGTTTTGTGTCAGTAAGATGTATATTAAGTTCAAAATTAAAATTTTGCTCCGAATTTTAGGCCCTCCAACTATGGTTTAGAGAAAGAAAATCTTCGAAAAATATCCTTAAAAGATTATTTGAAATGATCAAAACGACAATTTTGCAATTCATAATAGATTGTTTTTGAAAATTTTTTTTTTTTTCATTTTTAAAGAAATACTTTATTGGCAAAATATTGTTCTTAAAAAGTTTTGTTTGAATAAAGTTTTTTCAATCACGAAAACCAAAGTTTTTTATAATATTAGTCAAATTTCTGTATTATGACACACACATTAATTTCTACTGTGAACATTTTGTAAATAATGGCATGCTTTATTACTTAAAAGTTGAAAAAACTGTATCTCAATGTAAATAAATGTTTCTTTACTGTTATTTTTTTAATTTTGCTGTTTGTTTCTGGAATGAACGGATTTCAAAAAATGTGAAAAATAGACAATATAAAATAATTAATCATTAAATTGGGAATTATTGTTAACAATATTTTGTTGCTTATTTTTTGTATCAATTTTAAACTACATAATTTAGATTTTGAATTCGTATCAAATTAAAAATAATAAATAAAAATACATCATCTTAAATGATCTAAACTTCAAAACACATATCCATCTATGGATTAGTAAAATATTTTTGAAGTATTAAATATCTAACAAATTGTTCATACTATGAGGCCTGAGCCGTGATGGCTCAGGGCATAGAGCGCTCGCCTTCCAAACAGGTAAACCTGGTTCGAATCCCGGCGATGACTGGTCGATACGAATTTCATATCCGGCTTGCATCGACCATAGTGCTGACGTAAAATATCCTCAGTGGTAAACGGATCATGGGTTAGAGTCCCCTTGCCGTAAGGCTAACCGTGGAAGCTTTTCCTCCCCATATAACCCAAATGCGGGTTAGTTCCATCAAAAAGTCCTCCATGAAGGCAAATTTCTCCCAATACTTGATCCAAGAGTTCCCTTGGCGTCTGGGTTGGGTTCAAAATTATAAGGCTGCAGAGTTGAACATCCAAAACTAGGCTATTCAACGACGGTTATAAAATAAAAATTAAATACTATAAAGCCTTGATTCAGAAATACTAAACGAAACTTATTATTCAAATACAAGCTTATGTTTAAAAAAAAAGTCTAATCAGTCGGATAATCCGCATGCGGATAATCGGGAGTTCACTGTACACTCAAGATTTTCAATTTTTATGGACTTCAGTTTTTTTTTTTTCTTCATGAGGTCAACTTTATTTTTTAATTTTTTTCAGAGGGAACAGAGACACAAACTGTCTCAACTGGAAAGGCTGAGGTCGGTAGGGCGCTGGGCCTATGTCCGAGAGGGCCCCGCCGGCCGAAGACTCCCCGTGTAGTAAAGTGACTGATGCACGTTAAATCTGTAGAGTCGAAAAAGTCCTCCATGTTCCCATAACAAAGCAATACCTCTGGGGGGGGGGTACTGGATTGGAGATCGATAGTTCTCTGATTCAGGTCAAAATTACGATCTGTGGATGAATGAATGGATGTATGAATGGGTCCGTCTTATAAACGGGTGCGACGCATGGTGTGGCAGAAGTCGAATTCTTGGCCATAGATGACGCCACTGAAAAACAAGAAATGCACACTCTGCCTTAAAATTTGCTCGGTTTCACCAAGCAGGCTTGCCCGTGTGGCAAGTTGCATTAGAAACGACAACAACAAATATTTTAAAAAATGGTTCAGAACAGTAAATTATCTCATATGAACATGAATAGATATTTCTTTATAATTTTTCACATTTAAAAAAGCCAATTTATCATTCTATACCATCTATGACTTTTTTCCTTCACTCTGCAACTTTTTTTAATTTTGAATATGTGTCTTGAATCACCAGAAAAATACAACAGTTAAAAGTATTTGCTACAGTTCAAAAGTAATTTGTAGTCACTACATTTAAGAAAATGTCGTTACAGTTAACTACATTTTTGAATTAAATAGTTTTGGTTAGCAACAAAAAAAAATTTTTTTTAGTTTTTTGGACCACTCTGAGCCTGTCTATTAAAACTATATTTCTGTGAGACAGATTTATCAGACACACTGAATGAAAAAGGCTTCTCTCCTGTATGAACTAGAGAATGTCTAATTAAATTTTTTTAATGGGGGGAAATATTTATCACATGCACTGCATGAATAAAATTTCTCTCCAATATGAAGAAGATTATGACTATTTAATTGTGATTTATGAAAGAATATTCAACCAAAGCAAGAAAATTGAATTTTAAAAAATTAAGAACAAAATTTAATTTATAAACAATAAGTCAAAATGGAAAAGTGCTGACAATAATGCAATACCTCAAAAATTGGAATAAATTTGGAATAAAAAATTGGAACAGTGAAACACAATAACATAGGTCAAAATAACACTGAGAAAAAAACTAAGACAGTCACATCTACATATGAGAAAATATGTAGATGTGTCAGTCTTTGCCAAAGAGGAAGTTACAGTTAGAAAAACCGAAATAATTTTAATTGTCAGATGCTTAAAACATTAAAGTGAAATCAAATAATAACAGAGCTGACCTCTTTCAAAAAACTTGAAGAGAGTAAAATTCTTGAAACATGAAAATAAAGTGCTGCCATCTATATTCCTAAGGGACAAAAAATCCAATAATGAATAAAACATCAAATTAATTTAACTTCTTTAATCATTTTGAATTTAAAAATTTTAAAGATAATAATAAGAAGGAAAATTATTATTATCCAAAGTAATGCTGAAATTTCTAAGAGATGAAGGAAAATTCGTTTTATTATTACAAATAAATTTTAAACTAAGAAATTGATTAACCAAAATATTTTAAACATTTTAAAGTATAAGTTGGAATGTGAAAAAATCTCTTAAACAAATATTTTTTGTGACATACTCGTAAATAAATTTTCAAAATCACAGGTAAGAATACTTTTAATTTTATGGTAATTCAAATATTTAATAATATCTTGGTTGTTAGTAAATTATTTATCATTAGAATTAATTTTATTTAAAATAATGTTTAAATATTTAAGAATCTTTTTTCCAAAATCATAATTATTACATCCAATACTACAAATAAAAAATCTAAATTTAATTGGTATTTTGTGATGTATAACTGTTGGATAATAAGGATATTGGATAAATAAGGATAATTAATGCTACTGATTTTTAAACCAATTTTTTTTAAAAAAGCTAAAATTCTATTTTCGATTTCTTTTCAAGAATTATTAATTTTGACAAAGGTATTATTTTTTTTATATTCTTTATTCATTAATTGTTTAAAATACTTTTTACAACACTTTACTTTTACTTTTACTATTTTTAAAATACTTTTTATTGTCAACAACACAAATAATAAAGTTATTTCAATTCCTCAATAGATTTAATAATATTAGAATTCAAATAAAAACCTTGGTATTCAATATTATTGTTCAAAAAATTTAATTTAAAGTAATATAAAACACCAAATTTCAATTCACTAAATCCCTCTGCAGGCCATAAATTTTCTAGAACACGTTGCAAGAAAACAATCTAAATCTTTACTAATAAAACCAAGAATAAAATTTTAATTTTTCCTTGGTCTGAACTTAGTCCCAAGTCGCATAATGAACCTCAAATCTTCATTTCTGATTAAATTAAGGTCACCTGTTATAATGTGTTCAAAACCTTTGTAAACAAATTCCTTATAATGTGTTAGTTCACATTTAAACAAATATCTTCTAAAATTAAATTTTTATAATAGTAAATAAAATTGTAAATTCTATTCTTGAAAGTTTTACAAAATTTATAACAAATAGAAACCCTCATTTTATCTTTAATTCGGAAACAATCATTAAGTTTACAAACAGTCCTCTCTCAGTAAACCTCTTTCAAAAAAAATTAATAATATAAAATTCTTTTTTATTTTTAAAACAATTAAAAAATCTAAATTTTTGATAGAAAGTTTATATTTAGTAAGATCTAATATATGTAATAGATTTAATTACAGATGAAGAAAATTTATAATTTTTAAATGCTCTTTAATCATCCACCTCAACAATTAATTTTTTTAATAACTCCTAATCTTTTATATACAGGGTTATTCATAATTCCCTCCGGGGTTTCGAAGCGTTATAGTAAAAAAACGAAGGCGAATATGACAAAAAAGAACATATGAAATTATTCCGAAAATATTCAAGTTTTAATTTAAGCAGTTGCCGGTAGATGGCAGTAACATGTACCACTGAAGCCAGTTGTGGTAAAGAAAAATGGCGTTTACAGGCGGAGGGAATTATGAATAACCCTGTATTGTTTTCATTAACATCCAATAAACACAAATTTTTTAAAAGAATCAGATTAAATTTATTATTTTTAATTTTGCTTTTTCTTCTGCATAATCTCATCTTACATGAAAAATTATTATTGAAGTTGTTCAATTTATTGTAAATACGCGAAATTATTTAAATTAGGGTTACCTTCTCCATTTAATTTACTGTTGAGCCCATAGTGGTTTAAAGTTCTCAATCTAGAAATAAAAATATTTTCATAATCTAATCTCAAATTCAATTAAACGCACATACTGCAGGAATAAGCTTTCGTTCCACAATGAACAAGAGTGTGTCTGTTTTAAACCCAAACCTATGTGTAAAAGATTTATCCCACACACCGTATGATAAAGGCTTCTCTCCAGTATGAACAACAGACTGCTAAAGTAAGTGAGATTTCTTTGAGAAAGATTAATCACACACATGGCATGAATGATATTTCTCATCAGTATAAGCAAGATCCTGATTTTTAAAAATACAACTTTCTTTATTAGGTTCTTCACACATACTGTGAATGATGTTTCTCAGTAGTATAAATAAGAAAGAAAGAATAATTATTCAAATTACTCTTCTATGTGAGTGTTCCTTTCAAGGCATAGCAGTTGCAGTAATAAGTCAGCTCTAAAGATTAAACAAATTTTAAACACTGTCTTATCAATGTCCAAAAATATATTACAATTTACAACACGAAAAGCACGAAAAAGATTTGCCTATCATCTGTATTAGAATCTTTATTAAATATGATTTTTCAATAAACGCACAACATGAATATATTTAATGAATGAATGTAATAAATTTTAATAACGAATATAGCTAATTTAAACCAAATATCTTGAATAAATTTTATCACAGACTTTAAATGGATAAGACTTTTCTGTGGAATCAGATTTTTTTTTTTTTTTGCTTTTTTTTATAGTTTCCTATGAAAAAAATTTATTGCTCTAAATCTAAAATGCTTGGTAGGAACTTGGCAAACAACTTGTTGGCCAAGGGTAGGAATATGGGCAACTAGATCGAACGGAGTACCTCACGCGTATTTCATGAATTAGTGTAGTGCTGCCATCTTTAGATTGATTTTATAATGACCAACAATTTCCTTTATCATAACTACGGCAAGTTGGCGAAGAGTCGCCGAGGAAGAAAGATAACGTTTCTGGCGGAGGGAACCA
>NC_092213.1:66236419-66265277 GCF_043381705.1 Parasteatoda tepidariorum
AAGCTTTGTGGATTTAAATTGTGATGTAATTTTTTTTTTAATATCATTGACTTAAATAAAAAAATAAATTTAAAAATTAATTGTTCAATTTAAATTTACAGAATATTTTAATGCAAGATAGTTTGCATATTTAATGATTATCATAATTATGAAACTAATTGTAAAAAATTACTCTCATGTAAAATGTTATGTACTTTAGATGCAAAATGAAATGTACTTTTTTTAAAAATAGCAATTTAAAATGCAATTTAGTTTGTTTTGATAAATTTTTAATAACTGGTTAATTATGATTTTAAGTTATAACAAATTTTAAATTAAAGTACTTAGAAGTATTTTTATCTCAAAAAATCTAATTTGAATCTAAATTTTTAACAATAAAAAAAGTTTAACCTTACTATAGGGTGCAACTTAGTTTATTAAGTAATATCAATATACTTTTTTGGTTGCAATCTTTTCTATGACAATTAGTGTGAAAGCAAAGTTTGAAAGTCTAAAATGAGAAACTTTTTGTTTAATAGTTTTAAATTCTCTTAATCTATTCTTCAGAAGAATTTAAATATTTTGTTTTGTAACATTACCATTAAGAACAAACACATCTGTTCTTAATGGTAATGAAGTTTTATATTTACTGCACATTTTAAGAAAGAACAGATATAAAATTCACAACTGTGCTAAAATTCTTTTCTTCTATAATTATATGCATGATAAAAATATATATCTTAAATAGTGTGAATAGTTTTAATATGAAAATTTCTATTATCTGATAAAGTAGGATAAAATTTGAATTTCTGAATTAAGTTGACAAAAGATTTAAAAATTACATTTTCAAGAGGTTTTTTTTTTTTTTTTTTTTTACTTTAGTTTCAAACTTTTTTTTAAAATTCTGTTCCATTTTAATCCAATTGAGCTGTTACTTTTGTTTACTCCAATCTTTCCTTGTAACTAAAGAATTTCATAAAAGGTTGTGCCAATGAAGCATCATCTGTTATAGAATCATATATTTTATTTCCGTTAAAATTGTACTTAAGCTCATTTCTTTTCTTAGCCATATATAGTTGGAAATGTTTTCAGGGGTGTTTTTTTCTTCATATTTCATTTATGTTAGATATTTTTTCACTGCATTTATAAAGCTAATATTTTCTTGATTTCACATTAGGTGTAGAATTGAATAATTATTATTTTATGTTGGATCTCCTAATTCTTTTTTTAAAGTCTCTTAATTATTTTTCTCTTTCATACTGACTTTAGAAATTTTAGCATTAAAGTCTGGAAAAGTAGGAGAAATTTCAGTCCATGCTTTAAAAGTGAACTTGTCTGTGCATGTACTATTGTTATTTTAAATCAGGGATTAAAAAAGCCAAGCTGGCCTAGATTTTTCATCAAAACCTCAAGAGTTTTTTAATTAGGAAAAATTTTGAACTAAGATGGAATTAACTGTATAGCTCAAATTTTCTTTTTTATATCGAATTAAATTTTAATTGAATCATGAAAAATTGAAAACTAATTTGTTTCATAGATTTGATTAAAATATAAAAATTCAATTTTTATGTAAACTTAGTTTATTAATTATATCTTAAAATTTGCCTAAAAAAATTGATCAACTTTTTCAATCTTTTTAAATAATTTAATTTAAATCGCTACAAACTGTCTAGATGTTCAAGTGGTCTTAAGGTTTTTTGAACATTAATTAACAATGCTTTCTTTATTAACAGATACTTTACTTTTCCATCCAAATTAAAACAAATTGAATGTAATTTGATTTAATTTTCTTGATAGTTTGAATGTTTTATTGTTTTTATTTAAATGAGAATAATTTACAATTATTTTACTGCTGAAGTAAAATCTATTAATCTAGTACTGTATATTTTGATTAAAACCCACCTTAAAATATAAAAAAGCGGTGGATCTTTACAGGTTTGGTTCATTTTGGCGAGAGCTCTACTTTAAATTGTGCAAATCTTTAACCCACACTACAAATAAGTCATTGGAAGTGGATGAATATCAACTGGTTACAATGAATTGCTTAAGGAGGTTATTAAAAGTACACTGCTGTAGCATATGTTCTTCTATTTAAATTGCACACATTTTCCTATATATGCATGTAGCTTTCAGGTAAATATATCTTGTTAAAGCTTCAATAGCTTATAATTCTCAAAGAATAAATTGTTAACATACTACTATTTAATTTATTTTAAAATTTCTTGCTTTTGAAGATAAGAAACAAAGGTTTTCTGCATCATATGAAGATGGTTAAAAGGTAAGTATGAAAATTGCTGGGTTTATGGCTAACAAATGTGAAAAACTGAAAACAATTATGTTTATTAAACTTAAATATTTCTAATTATCTATGTTTTTTTTAAAATTGTTATGACTTTCATAAAAATTTTTTTTTTTAAATACTGTAAAATTTATGCATTGATTTTATAAAAATGTTGGCATTCATAAAATGTAGCTACAGTTAAAGCTAACATTAAATTACTAACTTAAATCATCTTTATATCTTTGGAAGGTTAAACCAAGTAGAATTGAAATATATAATAAAGTTTTTCAAAGTTGAAATATAATATTTAAATAACTTGATTTAAAGCAACTGGGATATTTATTTTTTAAAATTGTCTAACATATTTTTTGCCCAAATTTATTAATAAGGATATATTTTACGGTCTAATTCCATTGATGGGGAATGCGTGTATAATCATCTGTGTAATTGTTTCATCTTATATGAATATAATCGCTTGCACCATCATGCATTATATTGCATCTTCTGCTAATGCATGTATATTTTATTTCAATATTGACTTGGAAAAAAAAGTAGACTGAAAGCTTTAGAATGAAAGTAGAATGAAAGCTTGCTTAGTAGAAAGTAGACTGAAAGCTAGTAGAATGAAAGCTTTCAAGTATAATTTTCTATTCTCTGTATATAATGTGATTTGCTACTAATAAACATATTTCAATTCTGGTAATAAAGATATTTATACCAATTGAGTTATGTCTATTTAAATATAATCTTTGAACTTGAGTTAGTATATCAATGATGAAAAAGGAATTGCTCTACCTACAGTAATTTAAAATATTCTTTTTTTTTTACTTTAATATTTTCTAAACTAAACTTATTTACTCGTCATTGTATATCTCATTGGAAAATTTTGCCTTCCCAGAGTGTAGGTGATGTTATATCTTTCAATGAAAAGTGATAATCAATAGAGATAAAGTTAAATTTTCTTATTTTGAAAACAAAATTATTTCTTAAATTTCATGACGAGTTTCTTTCAATAAATAATGAGGGAAATTGTCTGCAAAAAATAGTTGAATGATAATAAGCATTTTGTTACCACTTGATCTATTTTATTGACACAAACTGTTGGGAAGAATTTCATCTCGCGCTGCGTGTTCTTGTGCCAGCAATCTAAAAGTGTTAAAATTATCAGTGATATTTAACTAATTTCATTTATTCAGTAATTAGTTTGTGCTAATTAAATAATAATTTAGATCTTTTAACTAAATAAAAAATTCTATTGTAACAATATTGTTTTTAAATAATATTTAAAATTATCAATACTTTTATCAGATTCTTTGGTTAATAATTGTTAAAAAAAATCAAATTAAAAAAGAAATCAGGATTTTTGCAACCTCTTGTTGTCACAACTATTCCTGTTTTCTAAATTTCATTAAACCTAACTAGTTTTAAAGTTTGAGCATAGCAAAAAATGATTTTATATCATTTTGTCCCCTTAAAAATTATTTAAATATTTCTTATTTTTCAAAATTAACATTCTTAATTATTGATTGCCTCATTTGTTAAGTTTTTTTTCTTCTTTTTTCTACAAGTCTTGTTTTTGAAAAAAATAACTGATTACTGTAAAAAAATAACTGATTTGTATTTGATAATGCTGATATAAAATCTTTTGATTTCGAACAAATTGATATATTAGCATTGATTAGTTTTATCTACATTTTCTTTTTGTCATTATCATTGTTTAGAATCTAAATTGTTACATATATATATTTATATGGGTTTGATATGGTAGTTTTTTTGTGTAGGAGGAAACTTTTGATAGATTATATATAAGATTAAATAGTGATTAATAAGATTTTAATTACTATTGAATTCATAATGCTTATATATTTATCAGCTTCTTTTGTGACATGATTAGTATCTGTGATGCAGAATATTTGTGTATTAGAGATACTAATAATTTTATTAATGACTAAACTTAAGCATTTATTTTTATAATCTAATCTGGAAGAAGCTCAGATAAATTAAGTTTACTTTTTATTTCATTTGTGATATTAATATTAGTAGAAAGTTAATCTTTTCTCTGTGATATATTTCTCTTGTCTTTACTACCATTTTTCACTGTATTGTGGTTTTATATTTTTTTATTGAAATAAAATATACAATATAATGTTAGGTAATATTAATTCTTTATGGTTTACAGTACATTTTGACCACAGCACTGTCAGGATATATTGCAATATTAAACTCGAATTCTTTAAAAATATGTTTGGAAAAGTCAGTGAATTTTTTTAATCTATTTGAGTAGTAGCCCTGATTTTTTCTGATGATTAAAAAAAAACAACAGATTGTTAAATCTTGAATATAAGAATTAAAAATATAAAAATCTACATTGTTAGAAAAAATGAAACTTGTGAAATACCAATAAAAAAAATACTCTATTTTAGTGTCTGGTTATTCAGAAGCTGTTCGAACATATCTGAATATTTTGAATTCAATCTAATACCTGATGTGGATACAAATTCTGTGTTTTTAAGTTATATCGATTTTGAAATATTTAAATTATTAGAATAAATATTTGCTGGATTCTTCCTCAATGTGTCTCCACCTTGCCGTGGTGAGGAAGCTTAAGGTAGAGTACTACATTGTGAGTTACTCTACTGAACAAAGAGAGACACTCTTCTGCCGTATGTTACAAGTAGGGATGTTACGAATATTCGACCCTTTTGCTGAATTTTCGGCCTAGCCGAATACTAAAGTTATTCGGCTGAAGATGAATATTATTAGATATTTGGCTGAATAAATTCATAATACATTTCACTGCATTAATTATTAGAAAATCTAACTTTTACTCAATTTAAGTTGTATAATACATAAGTGTATTTAATAATGTTACATAAATAAAAACGTTTTCTTGTTGCAAATTTATCATCATATGTATTTAAACAAGCATTGGAATCTTTTACATTAAAATACAAATATATATAGTTTGTTAAATAGAAGTGTGAATACTATCTGAATCGGCAATTAAAATTTATTTGTGATTCCCTTAATAATATCTATTTATCAATTATATGCACTAGAAATATATGATTATATAATTATTTATTATGAATGTAGAACATTGATTATCCATTTAATGGATGTCTTGATACTTAGAGAGACAAGCTACATGAGATATATGGTTTACAGGTATAAAAAATCATTTATCATTGTAAAGTCTGAAATTATGATGCAAGAACAATATTGGCAGAATATTCATCTCTACCTTTTTGGCACCAGTCTTTAACTTTACCATTATTTTAATTCTCTAAATCAAGCCAATCATCGCGAAATCGCATAAAATGATTTGGCATCTTTTACTTGTACTTATAAATTAAACAGATTAAACGCAATAGATATAAAAACAAATTAATCAAACATAATAAAATAAAAACTTAAATAATCTAATTGAAAGTTAACATTTTGAAGCAAAATATTAACATAATAATTTAGTTTGCCATCTACTCAGAAAAAAAAGTCATACAAAGTAGTATAAGCTTAGAAAGCACTAAAACTAATTTTCTGTGTAGTCAATGACAACACTCACTACTTCCAAAGGGTAACTTAAAATGGGCGATGAAGGTCCAATCAGGTAACAAGTTATATTCACTCCTCTGAATGAACCAATGGAGGTTGACAGAAAAACTCCCCTAAAAAGAGGGGGAGATAAAATTAGTTAGGACAAATTCCTGTTACTTCCATAGAAGAAAATAAAACAGGTGAATAGAAAGAAAAAAAACTGACCTTGAGGTGTCTTCATCTTTGAATAGAATGAGTGACCCATAGATATTGAGGAGAAATACAGCAGATAAAGAAAGAAAGAGTTTGACAGACAACTGCAATTTCCACAAAACATCCCTCTGACTTTTTTAGTGACATTGATAAATAATACTCTATGATACATTCCATTCATGCTACTACTGGTTCTCTGTTATTTCACCCTTTATTGGCAAAAGGGGAGTTGTTCCACAAATGTCTCCAGGCCCTAACAATAGGAGTCCACACACTAACTTAGTCATTGTACCTTGAAACTTTTGTTAAACAACTACAAGAGATAGGGAAGGGGGGAGAACACTCACTTACCCATTGTCATTAAGCAGTATTGAGGACAAGTGAATTTTATAATGATCATGACTATCTGAGGAAAGAAAAATCTAGAAAATTGCCTTCTATAGTAAAAAAAAAAAATATTAGAGGGAAAAATATAGGCCAATTTTGAAAAATAGGAGGCTTTCTTAGCTTTTTATAAAAATATAGGAGGACTTCTACCCCTGTATATATTACCAGCTTCGGAAAATAAACGCTCACTGTATACTGCACTTGTAGAAGCTGAAAGATATTTTCTTGCTAAATTTGCAAGTCAAGTCTTGGAAAGTTTTCTGCGTTTGCTTTCCTCAAATTAAGTGGACACTCCATCCTACCTATTAGAGGTTTATCAAAATAGGAATTTACCTCTAATAATTTATCCATTGAATTTTCTTCTGTATTTGTCGTGTTCTGCAGTGACGAATGCTTTATTTCTGTAAAGCAATCCCAAAACGAAGAGGGTTTCTCCTCAGCGATTCTAACATCTGTAGCTGCTGTGTTTTTAACTGCACAATCAATGTCCATAGTTTCCAAAAATGAAGTGAGCTTTCTTTTAATAGTACTTATTTCTTCAACATCTTGTTTATTAAAAAAGGCAAATTTAAATCGTGAATCTAAAGCTGTTGCAATCACATAATTTTCATTATTTTCAAATGATGAAAATCGTTTGTCTATATTTTGTATAAGAACATCTTTTACTGTTTCCACACCAAAAAAATGGTCTCCTGACTTAGAGAGGTATAATTTCAAAGTTTTAATCTACAAAGTTTTTTCTACAGAAATTGAGCATTTTGTAGAACTAACTTCTTTCTTAATTGCTTCAAAAGGCTTTAACAAATTTAAAAGTTTTTCCAAAAGCATCCACTGATTTCCAGTTAAATTATTTATATCTCCATATTCAGCTACATATAAGGAAACAGCACTTTTTTGTTCGTTTAAACGTTCTAGCATATAAAATGTGCTGTTCCACCGCGTTGATACATCTTGGATCAATTTTTTTCGCTTTCATGCCAAGTTTCTCAATCTGGATATCTTTCAATCTAGAACATGCCAGAGATGAATGATTGAATTGGCCCACAATCTTTCTAGCTATTGCAATAAGGTCATTTACAGTTCTTTGTGTAGATAATGCATCTGTAACCACCAAATGCAACAAGTGTTAAAAACACCATTCAGACTGCATATTTGCCGTATTTAGACCCTTTTGTAATGTTACGACCACCATCATTTGGAACAAGATAAATTTTATTTAAGTTCCATTCAGTGCACACTTTCTTGATTATGTCACTAATAGCTTCTCCTGTATGAGAGCCAGGAAAGTGTTTTGCAGAAAGAAGAGCATCATAATAAATGAAATTGTTACTTATCCAATGTCCTGTTACACTTATAAAGCTGTGATTATTCACTGAACTGGTCCAGATATCTGGAGTAAGAGAAATCTCCTTTGCTGTTGCTAGTAGAGATGAAATCTTCTCCTTACAATCTTCATACAAACTTGGTAACACAGTGCCCTGGAAATAATTTCTGCATGAGCTTTATATCGTGGTTCTGTTTCTTTCATTAATTTGATGAAACCTGTGTCTTATACAAAAGAAAAGGGCTGGTTATCACAAGCAATCATCTCCCCTAAGTAGGTAAATTAAAAAGGCCGATTCTGGCGGTGGAGTTGAGTTGTTTTCATCCTGCTGCTGAGTTGAATTGTTTCCCTCCTGCTTTAGTTTTGGTTTCGGTTTCTAAAATTTTTGACTTCCGGTTACAACACCAGATTTAGTTTCTGTTTCCAAAGCAAGTAAAATGTCACCTATTTCTGCCCGCTTGAATTTCTTATTTTAGTTTTGATTTCGGTATTATTTCTTAGCGATGGCTACACTCATTCATTTATATTTGTTTTTAAAAGATGGCAACACTCAATTTGGTTTCGGTTTTCAAAATACACAGGCGGTTCAGTTTTAGCTTCGTCATTTATTACAAGTGGCTCCATCTAGTGATTAAAATAATTACTAATTTTTGCACATTATAGATGTTTGATACTGGTGACGCCATCTATGTGGAAATTTTAGAAATAAAATAATTTTAAATCTATTTTAATATTTAATTATGTTTTTTTATTTATTAAATTAAAATTCAGACTGAGGATCGAACTCATGCCAATCAAAAAAGCACTCGTGGGTCAGTAGTTGGATATCATAACCACTGACCTACGATTGCTTGGTCAGATATGTGTAAATAAGTTAAACCTTTGTATATTGAACACGTGTATAAATGAAAAGCGGTCGATTACGATATCACCTTTTAGTTTAATCGATAAGTTTTTCACTTAATCATTGACAGTTATTAAATGACTATTTCTACCCGTATTGATGCTATTATAATTTTCTCTGGGTGGCAACGGCTTTGACCATGCACATGTTCAACACACATTTGAGTTTTCTTCAAATGAATAGCCATTAATGATTCAGAAAATATAGTTCGACGATTAAAATTCGGTTTTGCTACAAGTTTGCAAGCTTGTTCTGCAGAGGAGCATAAGCGAATGTCAATTCTTTTTCTAACATTTTCCATTGTCTTTCCAAATATACTTAGTATATTTGGAATATAATAGTAACTATTATTCATCAATTTATAGAAGTCTTTTTGAAAGTCGTTAACAGCTTCTGTTCTAAATTTAGTGTTAAAATCAATGTAACTTTTAAGCCAAGGAGATTGATGAAACTGTAATATGCGATGGATATTTTTTAAAACTAAACCTAATTTTAAAACAGCTTTAAATTTTGATAATGAACTATACAAGGTCCGGCTATTAATTTCCAGGACTGACGTAACTGTAGGAGAAAGAAAAGCCGGAAGATGGCGCTAATGATTGCATATTGAAGAGTATTTTCTTGCGCATGTGCAGTGCAATCGGCGCCATTCTGAAGTGAGTGGTTCTCGTGGAAAGGCGCATTAAAACGGAGCTCTTAAATTCCTGTTGTCGAAGTGAAATGGAGCAAAGAATTAACATTAAATTTTGCTTCAAATTGTGCAAGACAGCTGCAGAAACCTACAAATTGTTAAAACAAGTTTACGGCAAGGAAGCATTATCTCGCTCAAGAACTTTTGAATGGTTTAAACGCTTTCGAACGCGAAAGCGTGGAGGATGATCCGCACACAATTCGGCCGCAGTTCGTACGCAAGCTGGAAACAATTGAAAAAGTTCGCGTCCACACATTGCGTTTGCTGTGAGACGATTCTGAGCTCAGCATGGTGTCGTTAAGTCGCAGCATCCACCATACCCGCCAGACCTAGCACACACTTTTTCCTGTTTCTTAAGCAGACAAATTCACTGAAGGGAACAAGATTTCAGGATGTCGGAAGCCTTCACGAAAACTGTAACGTCACTAATAAAGAGCATTCCAAAAGAGGACTTTAAAACTTCTTTCCGAAATTTGTACAGCCGAGCACAGACGTGCATTACGGCTGATGGGGATTACTTCGAATACTATTAAATGGCTATGTGTTTAACTTTTTTTTCTTCTGAGTTATTCCATGAGTCCTGGAAATTAATAGCCAGACCTTGTATATTTTCTTTTAGGAAAAAGAGTTGTTAGTAATCTTTTTTTCTTGCAGTTTTGGTGGTATAGTATTTTCTGGTGGCAGTGGAAAGTCCGAATGAGTGTCGTGGAGATGTTCAGGATAATCAAGGTCGACTTCTAAAATATAACCGATATCGGCGATATGAGATATATTTTGTACGTCTAAATTTAAATTTTTACACCACTCAAAATCTTTAAGGGACTGATCTGAGACTTAATCTTTAACTGACTCATAGCCCACCCATAAAGATTATTTGCATCTAAGTACATTAAAAATTTATTGGGGATTATATTCATTCATATATTTTATTTGCATCCCAAGATGAAGCTGGGGCTGTGAAGTACCAACATGGGTCTAATTTATAAGTTTTTAAGCATGTATTACGAAAATTTTCAAATAGATCAGCCAATAAAATAACATCACTTTTAACATACAAATCACAGTATTCCCCCAAATTATTTAAATTAAATGCGTTAAACACTGTATTAGCATGATTATATTCTTCTATACTTATCGGTTTCTCATTTAACTCATTATAAAATTTATCGATGGGGGGTAAGCATGGATCGGTACATTTTTCGTAATTGTCAATATAATCATATGGGAAGATACCTTTTCTTAACAGTAAATCTAATTTTTCTGAAGGGAAATAGTTTTTCATGTGATAAAATTCTTCCTTTTTTAATGTTTTAGTTAAATTTTCTAAGCTGGAGGACATAAATTTGAAATAATCTAAAAATCGAATTTGAAAATTATTACTAACTTTTTTACTGAATGATATATACTTTTCTTCCATGTTGGGAATTACGTTAAAATATTTCTTATCAAACCCTAATTCTTTTATAAATATATGGGCATCATAACCTGATAAATTATGGAAAAAAACTGGTAAAAATGTTGGTACCCTCATCAAAAGATTACAACTATTGCAGCATGCTCCGTTAAAATTTTGATTGATATGATTATGATCGCGTACTTCTTTATTGGATGAAGAGAAAGGTGTAGAACAAACGTAACAATTTTTAGCATCGTCATAAAGTTTTTGCTCAATATCACTTAAAGGTTTTAGATTTGCATAAATTTTTTCTATTTCCATAGCTTCTTTTACAATATTTTAAATGAATACTTTAGGGGCATCCCTACCTCTGTATACGATTGGATCTTTATATTGGCACCCGTCGTAACAGACAAAATAGCAAAAACTAATTGGGATATGCTTTTCGTAAGCATTAGTGAAGGAAACTGTTGGGTCGGGGCAGCAGTTATCAATTTTTGAAGTAATGCATTCAAAATCGGCATAAACAACAAAAGGAATTTTTAATGCATTTTGAAAGTTTTTAAATTTAAGAAACTTACTCTCTTCTGTTGGCATCACCACTCTGGCAGAACTCCTCTCATCGCAAATTTCTTTGTGACGAGAAAGTTTGCTTTCTGATTGGAAGCCTGTTAAGCATCTTTTACATACATATGTTTTGTGTTGGTGTTTGGATAGTTGTTTCGATACAAGTCGTGACAGGTTCTTTATCCAGCAATAATGTCCAATTTCTTTACTAATCGATATAAATAGCAAGTCAATATGTTGTTCTAATTCTGAGTCACAAATTAGAAGAGGGAAAATTTTAAGGTTCTTTTCAAACGAATACACATTTATAGAAATGTTGTTCATTTTCCCAAAATTCTTTACATCACTAAGAGGGGTTGGAAATGATACCCCCTTAAAATTTAATGTACTTACATTAGCATCATAACTTGTTACTTTATTTGCATTGCTTGTGACCGGGAACAAAGCTGATAGAATCGCCCACTTGAAACACTGCGATTCATTATTTATGACATTCATAACAGCTTTAGTGTCCGAAATCTGCTTCGGCAGTTCTACAAAAGTTGATCCTTTTAAAGGGGAATATTTGTTTGTGCGAACTTCGAGTCTCAATATTTCCTCTAATGTCCAGCCAGAATCTTTTTGTTCGAAATCTTCACTTTCCTTATTAATTTTGTCTGACATATGGCTATACAAAATTTCTAAATTTGTTGACTTATACACTTCACTATTTGGCGTTTTGAATTCGACGTTTTTTATCTGCTTTTCACCGGAATCGGTTTTCTTTGAATAAATAGTGTGTAACCATTTACTAACTTTTAAAGCATTATGAATTTTAAGTTTCTCTCTAAATATAGACAAAGTTTCTTCTTTTTGAAGCACTAAAAACTCCTTAATCTCAAGTGAATTGTCATCGTTAATAAGTTCAAAAGTTTTATAAGACTTTTTAAAAGCACTTTTCACTGCAATGTGTTTCAGGGGAAGAGAGGGTTTTTCCACTGGAATGCTTGTCGACGAAAGCTCTGTTGATGTAGAAGGTTCTACAATATCGATGAATTTGTTTGAGGCTACTTCTATCTTTTTATTCACTGTTGTCGACGAAAGCTCCGTTGATGTAGAAGGTTCTACAATATCGATGAATTTGTTTGAGGCAACTTCTATCTTTTTATTCACTGTTGTCGACGAAAGCTCTGTTGATGTAGAAGTTTCTACAATATCGATGAATTTGTTTGAGGCAACTTCTATCTTTTTATTCACTGTTGAATGTTCTGTTGGTGTAGAAGGTTCAATAATATTAGTGAAATTGTCTAAAGCGACTCCTATCTTTTTTTTCGATGAATTTACACTCTTCATCTCTTCCTTGCTAGTTTTTCTATTACTGTTCCCATTGTTTAAATGGTGTAAGAGAGTGTCGTTCCTGGTGAATGATGTGTTACAAAACTCCCACAACAGTTTTGATGAAGAATGCACAGATTCAACATGTCTTTGAAAATCACTTTCACGAATGAATTTTTTCTTGCAATCTATGCACTGATGAGAATGTTTTTTATGATGAATTTCTAAGATATGACGTTTTAAAGCAAATTTACTTTGAAAACTTTTCCCGCAAACACTACAAATACCCATATTGCAACTATGGAGCACTAGAGCTTAGCTAATAGAAACAAGCGACATTCGTTATCTACAAGTTCATACTGACTGAATTTCTTAGAGGACGCGATAACCACCTTTACTATTATGTTAAAAGATGCATCTATACTGAAATCTTGAAACATGTTCACTTTACCTGTGTGGTCTAAAACAAGTTTACTATGATAACAGATAGTCACGTGATTACAGATCAATACGTACAATACTAGTTTAGTCGGGACGTCAATCGCCACACACACAGTCTCAGTCAAAAACATATATTTTCAAAAGGATGGGGGGGAGGGGGTATAATTGCCTACCTTTGTGTAAAAAGAACTGACAACTCAGGAAGGTGTTCCATATTTCATCAGAAAATAGTATAATCAAATGCTTTTCCTTAATTATGAAAAAAAAAAGCTTTTAATTCATCAGCATTGATTTCTGATATAAATAGACGGGTCACAAATTATAATTGTTCATTTTAATCATGGATTCTCTTAAATTAGTTCATCCATATACAATGGTCCTCGCTGGTTCAACTGGAAGTGGCAAAAGTCATTTTGTTAAAAAAATAATGGAAAATAAATTGATAAACCCCTTTCCGAAAAAAATTGTTAGGTGCTACGGTGTTTATCAAAAATTATATGCTGAAATTTCAAACGTTACATTTCATGATGGTATACCACCAAATTTGAATCAGTATTCTGATGCATTAATTATCATAGATGATCTTGGAAATGATTCGCAATTAACTAAGTAATTCACAAAATTTTCTCATCACAAAAACTTAAGCGTGATCTTTGTAGTGCAGAGCATTTTTCACAAGGGAAAAGAAATCAGAGAAATATCTTTAAATGCTCAATATCTCGTATTATTCAAAAATCGAAGGGATGAATTACAAATAATACATAAAGACTTTTTCTTAGAATTTCCGATTTTTTTTATCTGTAAATTTAACAGCTTGTCATGATGAGAAGAGCCGGAGATTGTTAGCTGACTGACTGAGTCATCTTCACTTTCGTTTTCTTCAGCCGAATTCAAAATGTCTTCATTGGTGAAAAGGTATTTATCTCCACTACTCAAAATCGAAGCATTCTCATCATTGTTATCTTCTGAATCATTTTCAGATAATTAATGAAAATATTCCAAAACTTCATGAACGGTAAGACTACGACACCGTGACATACTTATAATGAAAACGAAGGGGAAAAAAAACTTCTAATAGTCTGCAAAATATTTCACTCTGAACTCGAACGGTCTTCACATGCCAGCGTTTGATACTCATTATGACCTTGATTGAAAACTTTCATTTAACTACTAATCACCGGTTCAGACCATTTGAGTATTTCATGGGGTTGAGACAGACATGCTTTATGTCTTTAACGTTGTTTCCAGGAAAAAAAAAAGGATTTCTTTTTCATAATTCAAGTATCAAATTTATTTACGGGTCAACTTGACCCGTAAATGTTGAAGTTAGCCTTTTTGGAAATGTACTTAACCTTGTTATTTATAAAGCAAAAAATAATCTGACATTTTATAAATTGAAAGCTGCATACGTGTCATATTATGTATTCAATAACATTCTGAGGTTTGAAAACATGCAATTTTCACTGATAAATGGGAGATTTGAAGGCAATATTAATAAATATCGAACAATATTAGAGAACATAAACAAATTTTTTTTTAAAGGTACATACATTACATTACGATTTCTAACTTGTCGTTTTCTGTTATAACTTTTTCCCAGGATAAAATCTGGAAAAAGAGAGGCATATTTTAACCTCATGTTCTCAGCATCCTCTTCACTAAACGCAGTCTGATTTGCAACTCTTTTCAAGACAATAATCTTGAATCGGTACAAGGTCGAGTCGAAATCTGGTCTGTAGAGGACATCTAGAAAGATATTAAAACATTTTAATAAACAGAAAACATTAAAAAAAAATTTCATATAATAAAACAGACAAGCAAATTAAAGAAATAACTTCTGCTATTAATAAATATTTTCAAAATTTAGTACGGTATTTGATTCAATCAAGATTAAATCCATCACAGTATTGGAATAATGTGCACCAGCAAAATAATTTCAGTAAAGTTAATAAAACTAAAACTTTTTCCTCTGCTGCTATGGTAAACACATACAGTGCACATTTTTGAAGTAAAACATTAATATAGAATTCTTAACTTTAAATTGATAAGAAGTTAAACATATTTCCAACTTGCCACATTTCTTAAATTTATGATGATTTTACATAACCTGGTAGTTTATACAATATCAATACAATACAGATTTTATTTTTTATACAATTAAACCACTGTTATGCATTCACATTCCGTACAAAGATAACTCAGTTTATTTTGCCGAATATGTTATGTATAGTCAAAATAAGCATGCATACTTTCGGTAACATGAGCTCATATTTTTATTGTAATAGTTAGATCTTTATATTATGCTAATATATTTTGCTTATCAAGCTTTCGACTAAAAAAAAAGATTTTTGAGAAAGATTTTGTTTTTATACAATAAAGCCAATTTTATGCATTTTCATTCGATACAAAGATAACTTAAACATAGGCTCACCCACCTAACAAAACAATAGAATACATGTTAAGTATGAGCTTTATGTAGCACAGAACACAGCTCACTGCAATAATAAAATTTCGCAGCAATAATCATTATATACAGATAAAATTTAAATTTTAAAAAAAACAATTAGCATAAATTTTTTAATCGATGTAGATTGCATTTAATGCTTACCTTTGAACAATATATCCCAGACCAACGGCATGTTTGCACGTGCCACTGATCCCAGCTACACGAGAACAGGAAATTTTTTACACAAATTATCGCCTGAAATGTTAAATTCTCCTTCAATTCAATGGGGATCTTAACTCTGATGTTTGCATACATAAGGCAAGAAGCTTTATGTGAGCACCGTTTCTTTCTTTCACACCCAGCTATGTAAAATGATCAACATTCAAAAGTCGCTCTCCTTCGATCTTGCATTAGGATTTCCTCCCACATATCTAACAATTTCTCCAATTCTAATCTTAAAAAACATGATTTTTCAAAATCAGATGACTCGAAATTTTAAAAACACAATCTAATCAGACGTAGTTCTCCCCTATGACTGTCCGCACGCTAATGGTGAAAACATACGGAGTGTTGCCATAAGTAAAGAATTTCGCTAGACTCCACCTATAGCCCATTTTGATCACCTATGTTTATATATATTTAAAACAATGTTTTTATGAAGAGTTACGAATAATGTAAGTAGAAATGATATTAATTTACAAACGATATAGGTAAAGTTTTATAAAATTACAAGCAATGGTAAAAAAGAATAGTTGCATTAAAAGTTATAAAAATTACAAAGTTTAAAACATTCTAGTTGGCATTGGATGCGAAGTTATGCAATAATTCTTTGGCCTCATTTGCATGACGTTATTAGTCTATTTCTTCGTAAGCAATATAATGCAAGTATCTTGCTCACTATTACTATACTATTACTATTTATAATCTCACAGCGTTAAGTTATGATGGAACTGCGTTTTAAGTACTAAGTTGGCAACTCGTATTGAGTAAATATTTTTAAATAGATTAATTCTTTTTCAATAATGATCGGTATTTGGTATTAAAAGTAACTAAATGAGAGTAAAAACATTATCTTTTAACTTTGTATCCAACGAAAAGGTAAGATAAGTACAATGAAAGAAATTGATGTCTGTTGCCCTTCGATTTGTTTATGAAGTTTGACACATGCACGCAGAAATTACTTTTAAATCAAGAATAATCTTTATTTTCTCAGTTTCTGCTGCAAAAAATGATTCAAACCAACGTGACAAACTAATATTTGCATCAAAATATTTTCTCTCCGTGATTAAAGTTTACGCTGTAAAATTTATCTTTTTGCCCATTATGTCGAAACCTGTTACTTAACTTCTGAGGCTTTTAAGAAAAGTCTCCCTGAAAAGACTTGCGTGTTTTCCTCAGCTGCTAACTCAATTAAATCTTCAAAGCTTGAAGTTGTTATATTGTCTCGCATCATTCTTTAATGAGAAAAAAAGAATGCAGACCATGTTAACGGATCACTTTTCCCCGTCAAAGTTACTTTCAAGAAAGTTTCCGTCAAAGATACTTTTCAGCATAATGGATTTCTGTTTTAAACAGTTAAAAATTTTGTTTAAAATGATAAAGTTTTGACAGGATTTTCTTAAAATTAAGCCATATTCATGAGCGTCCTTCAAGATTTTATTTTAAAGAATTAGGCGCTTTACCATTAAACGTCACTAGCACATTGTTATCGTTCGTAGTTTTTGAGAGATTGAGTTTTATATTTCAACTGTTTAAAGCGTACTTTAAATAAGTATTTACCTTCATTCATTAACTAAGGTTGTATTTTAATGATATTTGTTATAATATTTTTGTTATATGAGCCGCGATGACTCAGTGGTTAAGGCACTGAACTCTCATCATGAAGAACTGGGGTTCGATCCCTAGTGGCGGCTTGAAGCCCACCCAGCTTACGATTGATGGGTACCAGCTTGTCTGCAAAGTAAAGGTGGCCTATGCAAACTGACCACATTTTATTTTAATTTTTGTTATCCCTAGTAATGCAGTTGCTGTCAGTGAAACTTTAAAACGTATTGACTCCTTAGAGGGTTCAGCTTCGTCAGGTATCTACGCTTACCTTAGATATCTTTTCCGAGAATGTTTGCACCATAATTCATTTATAATGAGGTTTGATGATAAGACTTGATTTGATTATGTGTTAGTCATGGTATAGTTCTTTTGTTTCTTTAATTTCGGGATACCGTTTACATGCGTCGCAGTACAGCAGAGCTCTGCCATTAAAATTCAGATCTACTCAACAGTTCATCTTCGTACAATTGCCTGATCAAATATAGTGTAGTTTGTACTCCAAAATGCAAGGATTTTTTGTGAAAGTAATCAATGATGAGTTCAATCAAAGGATGATTCTTTGGCAAAAGTATTTGATGTTTTTGAAATTCAGAAAGTTTAGAGCATTTCAATCTTCCTCCAACTCTCAATATTTCTTTTTTGTCCAAAAATAAGTTAAGGATGTTGTTATTTTTTCGTTTTGTTATTTTTTGGAATAAGATTAGCATTTTTTAAACACTTTGCTTCAGAAGAAAATTCTGATAACTGTACACGTTTCACTAAAATTTCCGTAACTAGTTCTAATTCAGACGCGACGCACTTAAACACTCTGTTTTCCTTAATTCTGGTTCCATTTTAGCATTATGCAGAAACCTTAAGGCTAAAGCTGATATTCTAATTAGTCTACTGAATGATGAATATATTGCGATCAAATCTCTTTCTGCTGGCTCTTTTTTAACTGTTGCATTTACAGCAACTTATTTCTTTAACTCCAATTCATCGATGTTTTTATTGTTTTGGATTACTGGTTCTGAGGATACTGGCCATTCTGTTTCATTTAAAGTTAACCATATGGGTCCATGACACCATTCGCTGTTCTTAAGATCATTTAAGCATACTCCTCGACTTATCAGATCAGCAAGAATGTCTTTTCCTACTAGGGGGCAAAGCCCCCTGTTCGCCACCGCTCGCCAACCCCGATGATTGCTTCGCAATAATTGTTTTTTCTTGCCAGAAAACAGTTTTTCTACTAAAGTTAAAAATATTCACTTAACATCTATGTACTAAAAGGAATTCTATTTACTTACGCTCTTGCGCCTCTACTTCCCACTTCCAAATATTACTATCTATTAGTTATTATAAACATTTAGATCTCTTGGTGAACAGAAGTGATTTTTTAATTATAATTTTTTTCAAATAACATTTATATTCTTAATACATTATATTGTTCAAACAAATTTGATGAGTTCATAACCATAATTTAAAATTTTAACTAATAATAGCAGTACTGAAAAATAACTTTAAATTGGGGATACAAAAATATTTAAAGGAAAACAATACCTTTACGACTATTGTTAATTTTATGCTGATGACAACCTAAACAACATGGAAATGAATGGGGGGAAACTAGATCCTACCACGTGATTTTCCGGCCAATAAAAATGCGCCGACAACAATGGAAAACGGTATCAGACCATTATGATTTAATGTTATATAGAGATACAGCGATGCCACTCATCGAGTTTGCTAAGTTTTTGTATTTCTTGAGCTCATAACATCATTTGGATTTTTAACGGGCGATAAATTTAGTAAACCACTCAAATGAGCGTTGATTAGCATGTTTTTGTTTGCAAATCTATCTTTTAATAAATCCAGGGCTTCATCGTAATTCTCATCAGAAATTGCAAATCCGTTAATGCATGCAAGAGCATTACCACATAAATAAGATTTAAAATAATTAAATTTATCAACTTTGCTTAATTTTTCATTATTATGAATACAACTTTCAAATAAATTGTAAAAATCTAATCAACCTGCATAATTTCCCGCAAATTTATTTATATGTAATTTAGGTAGATTTATGTTCTTGCTTTCATAATTATTTGAATCATTTATTTCAGTGGTTCTTGAAACTGTGTCAGCTGGGATAGAATTCATTTTCTTTATTTTTAAAGAAAGTTTTGTTTCCTGAAAAATAAATTTTTCTTGGATTTCTTCAGAAGTTTCAATATCTTCAGAAATTGTATCTTCAGTCAAAAGATTTAAAATTCCATCATTCAAAAAATTCAGTTATTTTCTTTTTCATTTAATTGTGCTAAAAAGGCTTCAAATTATTCCAGTATTTCTGTTTCGTCAATAATAGATTCTTCACTTTTAATCAATTTTGTCAATGTTGTTCGTACGGCGGTACGCTTCTTTTTTAATTTCGCAGTGTTTTCAGCCATATTGATAAGATATTGTTCTATCCAGGTAATTCAGTTTCAATGTAAAATAAAATTCTTACCTGGATATTTCATTCGCTGATGATGTCATATCAGTTTAAATTCAATTCAAATTCAATGTAATCAGTGATTTAAAAATCAATATCAAGGTAGATTCAGTTTCTAAGTGGTTTTTTTTATCAACAGTTCAGAAAATAAGTCATCGGCGAAAGCAAATATGTATAACAAAACAATTATTTAATAACGAAAAAGAATGAATACAGCATCTTAACGTTTCCGTGTTTGCATGTTCACTACTAGTTGTTGCGCTCACAGTGCCTTCTTACCAAAGAGAATAAAATATTTATATTCACTATTTATAAAAAATCATGAAAATGAAATAGAAGGATTAAAAATGATTAAATTTATGAAGTTAAAAGAAATTTTAAAATCTTAAGAAATATGTAATGCCTACAGTGGCATCACTGTAACTAACATAACCTCCAGGAAAATGTGGTTAGTATACGATTAGGGTTCGGTTCAGTAAATGATTTGGTTAGGCTTTTAATTATTATTTTATAAATAAGAGAAAGAATTTTTATTTTTCCAAAGTTTTTTTTTTTTTTTAAATAAATAAAAATATTGTGTTATGAAAAAGTGTTGAAGTTGGTGCTCCCAACCCACTGTTAGTTTACACTGAATAATATTGTTTCGGGTAGAAAAGAAGGACTTGAAATTGCATTTGTAGAATCCATCTGCAAAGAATGAAAATTGTAGTCGAAAAGAAAACACTTTTGGATGCGCGACTCAATACTGAGGCGGTGAATGTTTTCTTTTCTATTTTCTCTTGCACTTTTGAAAATAAAATAGTAATTTTATATTTCTTTTAATATAGTTTTGGTTCTATTTCTTTTTTCGATATAAAATCCTGTGCATGAATTTTTTTTTTTTGGGTGGGGGGCGGTAGAAGTTTATATTTAAATGATAGGTTGTATATTGCGTTGAAGGTTAATTTTTAGTGCTACATAGTTTTCAAAATATCTTTTTTAAAGTTGAAATATTATTCAAAATTAGTTCATTGTTAAAATTAGAAATGTTTCAGAAAAATATTTATTATTTAAATACGATCTCATGACGAATTTTACCACGACACAATAAACGTGGATCGTCTCTACGATATCAAGGCGCCTCATTGAATTTTAATTTACCACACTGTTTGCTTTCGTTATTTTAAATATACGACATCAATTCGGTTACGTGCTGGGTTTGGCCTTATATTTCATTAGTTTTTTCGTTGTATCTTACGTCTCACTTTCATTATATTTTTTATTGAATTTCATTACTACACATTATTTTCATCTAGTCATTTAACGTTATTCTACAACAGTATTTTGCATTCAATGTAATCCCTTTTATATTCAGATTTTGAGCGCGATATAGCCAAATCATGACTCCGCCATCAAAAAATTAATCCACTTACTCACCCTTTTTTTTATATTTGATCCATTCGTGAATAGGTACTTGTGATGAGAAAAAATATTGATTACTGAATACCACGAATGAACAAATATTAACTTGCAAGAAAATGCAAATGTTTTGTTTACCCATGTAAGCATATTCTATTCTGTTTCAGAAGTAGATCACAATAAATTTTTTTAAAACTAATGTTAAATGACTGTCACATGTGCCTATGCTATTTAAAGTTTGAGCTGTAATGTAATTTACAAACAATCTTTTTTGAAGCTAAATGTGATGACTAAGTTGCTGCATGATTTGTCGGTTCCTGAAAGAATAAGTACATATCGTCGCTTTGAAACTAAACCGTGGTAACTAAAAAAAGCAAGTTTCTCAGGAGAGCGATTTCTAACTTTTCAGGAACTTCCACCGCAGGTTGACTCAAAGCTATGGCGACTATTACAAAATAGTTTACATTTAAAAAAACCTGTTTCTTTGCATTTTTCAATGAACCAGGCCAGATTCTCGTAGCATTTCTAATTTTTGCGTAATTTCGAAGTAAGTATTTAAGGTACTTTGAGTTGCAACACTTTTCTCTAAAACTTTTATTAAAAGTGGAGAGTTATTTCAAAATACAACGATGTTCTTCAAAACATCCTCCCGAACATTACATATTTCATTTCAAATCTTGACACACAACAGTGTAGGAAAAAAGCTTTTTTGAGTTACCACGGTTTAGTCTCAAAGCGACGTTATATCCTCCAAGGTTATGTTGCAACTGGCACACTGCTACACTATTCCCTAAAACTAAGATTGCGAATCGTGCCAATGCGATAACGATTTATCTGCTCTCTAAATTAATTTTATGGAACGATGAAGCTAACACGTTGTTTCTCTAAAAGAGCGTTTTTGTTTTGCACAAAATGACCCAAATATCTCATTTTTCGATTTTTTTTGATTTACTACGATTTAATTTCAAAGCAACGATATGTAACTACGAGAATTAATGAAATTTGACAGATAAAACATATCCCAGTTCTTCCACTCCTTCGGGCAACTTCAAGTTGTCTCTTAATCTGTTTCTGATGAAGCATCTTGAAAGGTGCTTCAGAGATCTTGGACGCTTATCAGAAGTTTCCTCATAATTTACAAGATTGCATTGCCATACGTCATTTATCTTAGCTACTTTAAGAGAAGAAAATTATTTCTAATAAGAAAAACTAATTCTCTTAAGTACTAAATGCCAATTTTGATTTATAAAGCACTGCCCTAAATATTTAGGGGAATCCTCCGACCCATTGAAAGTGAAAAAATTGTTCTATATTTCTTATTGCATGAATCTCGCTTAAAGTGTTTTATCAGAGGGCATGCAATCGAGGCGTTTGAATACCTAATGTACATGTATATAAAGGGCAATTTCTCAGCGTAGGGACTCTTACACATTCTAATGTTGTGCAGTTTTTTTTTTATGAATGATAATAAAATTCTTGTCGAATGTGAATAATTTAAAATAAGATATAATTAGAAAACTCTTTTTGACGGCTGTAATAATTTCACGACATACGGGAAAAAAATGCGGAAGAATTTATAATAAAATTTCATTTTGAACGAGAAAAAAAAAATTTAGAATATATAATACTTCAAAATGATTATTTTACAATACAATTAATGCTTTACAGTTAAAGTCAAGATAAAGCAAAAGTTTGTTTTCTTAGGCGAAACTGTTTTCCACTAATGAGATGAATTAAAACATTTTACGCTGAACTTAAATCCCGTAAGGCACCTTGATTTCTCAAAATTTCTTTTTAGTTTTGACTTAACGATGAGAGCAACTTTTCAAATCTGGTTTTCCCAAGAGGATGAAAGCGCAAAAGTAGTTCCTCCGAATAAACTTCAGTTGTTTACACAACGTATCGACATCGGATTCCACCAAATAAATCTTTCTATAAAATACTTATTTATACCACTGAGCTGATTCTTAATGGCACGTATCACTAAGTTCGAGAGTTTTAACTTAAGGCAGTTAGTTACTCAAGGGGAAGTGCGTTAATTTTCTTTTTGAAACTACGAAAGATAACTTTATTTCTGCCCGTTATCGATTAAAAACCTTTCTTCAGAATTGTTATATTCATCGAAAATGTTTCGATTTTGACGAAGAGTGACACATTTTTACTTTGAAATTTCTCGAATTAAAAGAATCTTGATTGAATTAGAACTGTGTGAAAATCTTCCTTGCCTTGCCTACTAGAAAAATTTTTTTATGAGGGGGGGAAATTTATTGTATATTTTCACATTAACAAAGTATAACTGATTAATTAGATTATTTTTAAATTAATGAGCTAGTTATTTAAAATGGTGTAATTTATTCGAGATATATTTTGCATGAAAATCCTACTCAACAAACGCACCCTTGAATCGTTATCACTTTCAGAGTCCCTAACCTCATCCAAGATATCTGTGATTGACTATTTTTTGACCATGTAAAAAGCATTATTTAAAAAGTCCTTTCTGAGACAAACGAAGTCTACCTAAATCAAAATTATGACCACATGGGTACTTATAAAGTCTACACTGTGATTTATGTGAACTAAATAACTTAAGATATTTAACATATGATTTATTTTAGATTTTCTAGAGAATAAATCAATATTATATTTTAGATATTAAATTGTTTTAAAAAAAGTTTTTTTCAAATTATGAGCAAAATTGCTTAAGAAATTCTAAAAAGATTTTTCAGACATTTTTCTGAGCTTTAACTTATAAGTCAGATAAATTTAAAAATAATAGTCAAATTTATTATATTCTTTAAAAGCTATTTTTATTTAATGAGCATTCATTTAATCAAGATCTAATGCCCAAAATAATTTTTTAAATCAACAATTAGGTTAAATATTATTCCAGATAAACATGCATTAACACTGAATAAAATACTTTGATTCATTTAAATAAGTGTTAATACAAAGGCATATGTTATTCAAATTAACTCATGTGCTCTTCATTGTAATTTAGTATCTTTCATTTAAATAATAAAAAAGAATTTACTTACCTTCTTTGGTACTAATAAAAATATTGTTCTATATTACATTTTGTAAAAGCAAGATTTATTTGAATCAGTCTGTGGATGATCTATAAAGCGGATGATCAGTTAGTAGAAAATTTAAATTTTACTATCCGGCTGGTAAAATATACTTCTAAGAATAAATATTAAAATTAAAAAAATTGTTTATTAAAATACAAATTGCAGAATAAGCATGTATATTGTATGTATTTAAAGCAGAAACTCAAAAACCACAAGTTTTAAGCTTCTATTGCCTGAACCCAATTTTAAGACTATTATTTATTAAATGACCAAATCTTTCTTTCGTTCTTCGCATAAAATATTTTCAAAACAATTACTTATCTTTTTTGATCAGTATAATCTTACCTACTAATGAGTTTAATATTACATATCTAATTATAATAAGATGAATTATTTGCATTTTAAGTCATTATGCTAAGAAAGCTAGTTAAATAAAAAATTTCTCTGATTAAAAAAGAAATAAATACAAAAGCCGTCTAAAAATAAAATAAATAATCATGTAATACTTACTGTAAGCAATAGATACACCAATCAACAAAGTAAATAAGGTTACTTATGTATTTTTGATAAACTGACTTATTACCCTTCATTAAACAACTTTCTTTGTAGTTCGAAAAAGGAAGAAAATGTAATTTTTTTCTTTTTCTCTTTAAATCTTATGTTACTTTGGTGCGCCCCACAGGGGTGTTATTTTTATTTATGCAATCTAGTGTCTGAACGGAAGCATATGTATGTGTTATCGATAAGAACTGTTTATTTGACGCCTTAGCAACCAACTTATTGTCATATATAATCACTCTAAAACTTATTGTCGTTTCAATGGGGGGGGGGGTCCAATGTGTTTGGTATTGAATTCTGGTAATAAAAAGTTTCAATATTAAAAAAAGAAAATAATGACAGAACATTCATTCCTCCCCAACAGCAAAATGACTCTAAATTTGTGTTTGCATTTTTATAAAATAATTAATTTATAATAAATTTGTATTATGCTTTAAAGTTTCCTACGGGAAAAATCAGTCTTAAAAAATTTCTAAGATTTTCCTTTGGCTAAGAATTTTAAAATCTGGCAAATAATTTGAAATTCTTAGCATTGACTATGTATATATAAATAGTAATATCATAATTAAAGGTCAATAAAGAAAAAGTACAGGTAAACAAAGAAAACACAACAACGGAAGCAAAATTATAATGGTAATCATACTTAATACAATGACTAATTAACCAGTGAGAATAGCCTAAACCAAGTTTACAAAAATTATAGTTTAAAATAAAACATCATAGTAAAAGGTGAAAACATACAGGTAAATTTGTCATACAGAATGAAACGACTTTAAGTCCATTTTACTTGAAGAGATGGTTAAGACTCGTTTAATGCAGGCACTTATAAAAAAAAAGTCCACATGTTTCGCAGAGAGCTTTTATTAAAACATTTTCCTAATTTTGAAAAAAATCAAATGACACACATTTTTTTTTAAAAAGTTTTCACTAGTGAACACACAATCACAATAATTTGGAGCAATAGCAACAGACATTTAAAAGTTGTATCTGGAAGAAGAAATGCTCAAGTTAAAAACTTTGCCGGGGGAGGTACATGGGCAAAGCATTTGCAGAGGAGGCCTGACCAAATCCTTCCCGCAGCATCCACATCTTGCACGTTCTTTAAAGTTTAAACTTTCGCTCGAACAATGGTGGAGAAAATTTCTCTACAGGGGAGAGTAAAAGCGAGTCGATGAAGTTATCAGCATAATTGTGAAGTGATCGGCTTTATTGTTTCCAGGAGTGTCACAATGGCACAGGGAATAGAGGTAGACGGATCATGGGTCTGAGTCCCCTGGACGTCAGACTAACTGTAGCAGGTTTGAGTGGTTTTCCTCTCCATGTAACTCAAATGCGACTCTTGTCATACATTCAGCTCGGCTAGAACATTTAAAACAGGACTTATCAATGTAAGAGTATTTTATTTGAATAAGTAGTTAAAAGTTTCTATCACAATGTACACAAATACATTCATGAAGATTTTATTACATTAAGAATAGGTTTAGCAAAAGTAATTTTTAAATTTAATATTATTGAACTAATTTAACACGTTGAATGCCATAGGGGTCACCGGTGACTGGTGCTGAGTTTGTAGTGCCACAGGGATCACTGATGAACGGCGAAGCCTAGATTATTCGAAACACATAATTCGAATACATTTTTAATGCTCTTAATTTTTTTTATATTACTATTATTACTAAAATGGTTTGAAGAAATTAATGCAATACATACTGAAAATATCATTTTGGCCAGAAGCCATGTAAAATAATCAAAAGCAGTGTAAATCTAGCTAAGCTTAAATACATAAGAAAGTATTAAGATTGTTTTTAACACATAACAAAATTGGAGTGAACAAAGAAAATTCAAATGTAAATAGAAAAGTATTTATTTATAAAAATAACTACTCATAAAAATAATAAATTTTTATAAAAATATTGAATAATTGAAAATTTTTTTTGCATTTACTGGAACACAGTTAAGACAGAAAGTAACAGAAAAAAACTATAAATAATTTGGTTAAATTTAGATTACACAAACATTAAATTGCCTTTCAGAGAGCAAAAAATAATGTCACTGTATCAAGTTTATACACATATCTTTACCTAACAATCAATATATTTTCTTTCGCAATATTGTTATCAAAATTGCTTCGCTTCATATTTTTTGACTACAGTTCAGGAAAAGCATTAGTTATAGATTAATAAAAGCTTTTTGATAATGTTATGCTAAGTAACACAGGTAAGGTAGCAATAACAATAAAATAAATAAAGGTTTCTTAAAAATTATTATCACTGATGCTAAATTAGAAACTTTTACTTGTTAGCTTTTCGTTGCAGGAAAACATGGAGTATAAAGTGTTCAGCATTGAATATGGAGTACCAAATACTTTTTGTATAAAGTATTCAGTATATATCGATAAAGCATTAAGAATTTATCTTGAAAAATGCCAGTGGAACAACAGCGATTCTGCATATCTAATCCATTTGTGATGCAATGAATGTTATGCAAAAAATTTTTTTATTTATAGTTATTGATTACAAAATTATGTAAATTATACTGCACTAGTTAACAATACTTTAATATTTTTAAAAAGTTCAAGCTGTTAAGCACTTTTTATTATTTTATTTTAAACATAGAGCAAGGTACTCATCACCGCCATCACTCAACCATGACCAAAAATCCCATTTCTAGGGCTTTGCTTTTTAACGGCCATGGTTGGAATGCCATGTAATTTTGATACTGGTCAGATAAAGTGGACTCCGCTTGAGCTAGCTCTTTTCAATCTTCGGCACGATAACCAATGAGAGAACTTTCAGCCGTGGCAGAGTTCATATGCACCTTGCAGAGTATACACGTCAGTTGTTTTATACATTGCCAGGATCAAACTCCTTACCCTAGTTCTCTAATAAGCAGTGTGAAAAATATTTTAACTAGCTGTGCCACAAGAGCACCCTGGAGCAGACTATTAACCTTTCTTAAAAACCAAACAAATAAATTTTACTTTCAAATGTTAAATTTTTTAAAAGGAAAGTTTTTCAGTCGTAAATAATTATATATCCCATATTATCTATTTTGAGTCATAAATTCAGAACTAAAATTTGAAATTTTAAACTTAAAGCTGTGATGTTACAATAAAACATTTTGAAACATTACTTTTACAAAATAATAACTGATTAAAAATTAAAAATCTACAAATCATTAAAAGAGTGCTTTTTTCATGCTCATACCATATTTAACATATTAATAAAGCATAATCTTGTTTTTTTCTTCAGGTTTATATTAACTGTAAGTTTAGTAGCAGTTTAAAATAATTATAATTAGAATATGTATATCCAAATGTCACTTGTTTTTTAAGATAGCTAGTGATTGAAAGTATACTTTTCATAATTATAATAAAAGTTCCAAAACATTCTTCGTTGTTTTTTAAATTATTTAATCATTCTCTGAGAGAATTTCTGTGATAGCTCTTGATTATAAACTGAGATAAACAAGAAAGCAAATTGGTTTATTCAAATAAAAATAATTTCTTATTCATAACAATCGCCACATTGAAAACCTCATACAAAATTATGATCAAACACTACAGAACAAATATAGGGCATTTTAAAATCATTCTTCCTAATACTATAATGATAAAACATAAATGCTACAACTACAACAGAAATGTAAACATTTTTATAAGATTTGTAGCAGTAATAGTTCATCAATAATAATTGAAATGTTTTAATAAGAAAGATGGCATCGTTAATTGGGAAAAAATATAAAAATAAGATATAAGCATAAGTTTTCAACTTACCAAATTCAAGCATTTGTAACATCACACGCGCCACATAGCCCGGGCTGTAAACGTAAACAATCTGTTTCAATCGGTGGAGTGGATGGGAGAGGACAGGAAACGGAAGCTGGGCTGTTCAGATCTTAGAGGAGATATTAGGGTAGAGAGAGCTAGTCTATTGTTTGGGCTCTGAAAACTTGTTCCAAGATGGGGGTTTCCATTTTGGCGAAAAATTCATAGCTGGCGGTCGCATCGTACAGGAATATTTTCAAGAGTACCTAAAGATATTTCTCTCTCTTTCATTTT